>NC_135617.1:45271666-45574696 GCF_053574225.1 Canis aureus | reverse complement strand
CGAGCTGCCTATTGTGGATAGTTTTTCCTGTGGCGAGGAAATTGGTAATGAGGGAATGAATGCTTGGGGCAGAACAGATGTTAGGGAGTTGCGGTCACTGCTCCGTCGGTGGAAGTTCCCCCCCGGCCACTGGATGGCTCCACTAAGTGATTTCTGTTGCTTTCCCTGCCTACTGATGAAACTAGCCTCTGTGAATAGAGAGGGCCAAATTCAGCTGTAACAGGAATTTTAGCTATTAAGCGTGGAAGTCCTGATGTGAAATACTGTCTTTCTCAAACATCTGCTTTCAATTGAATAAAGATAGAATCTGTGAATCAGAATACCGAGCTACGAGTCCTTGCACTGAACAGCTTCACAAATGACTTCTTTAATTCATTGTGTGTCCCGGAAAGGCTGCCAAAATTCATTTATTCTGAGGAAGTTAGTATTTAGGATTTGAGGTGGAAGTGTAACAAATTACTTTCCAGATTACTGCAGTCTGTAATAGAGCCACGTCCTTAATGGTAGTCACTAATGTTTTAACCCAGCTCGCGAATACATGAAGGTACAGTCTCAGAGGGCTCATTTGAACAAATTTGGAATTTGGAAAGTCCTCTTTCTTCTGAGACAACCTTGTAAGAAATGACTCTTGATTTAGTTCCTTTGACAGAAAAATGAAGTGGTTTTTTGACTTGATGTTTTTCAATGATCTGCCAGACCTCCATATGAATTCTTCGAAATCTAGCAAAACTATTCTAGAAACTGTAACTAGCATGGTGCGAAATGCTATTTAAAGGTGCAAAATGAAAATAGCAGATAGTTTGAGTTTAACTTTAAGCCTTTGAAATGCTTATATTTAAACTAAGGGAATCTTTCGTTAAAAGATTTTGTTTGGTAATTTGCCCTTGAGTGTACATACAGTGTTTGGGGCAGTGGCTGGCACTTGGTGCTCTTGTTAACCTATCAGTTTTTCTTACTTCTCTCTTTACTCCTAAGCGCACACAAGTTCATTAACTTCCAGAGACTCAGATAAGGAAAATCTGTTAAAAGGGAATTATAAATTAATAGGTTGCTAGAGATCAAATGAGATAATAGTGTTATGTGGAAGCATTTTGAAAACCAGTTTCTTTTTTTCCTCTTAACATATTGGTTGAGGGGTGCCTGGCTGGCTGAGTCAGTACAACGTGGGGTTGTTAAGTTCAAGCCCCACATTGGATGTGAAGATTACTTTAAAAATTAAAAGAAGTATATTGGTTGAGTCTTTAGAGGTGTAAGTAAATTATGCAAAGTTTTCATTAAGTTTACAATATGTAGAAATATTTTATTGGAAAAATCAATGTAGAACGTTTGTAGATTTTATAACATTGTAAAGCCACCAACTATTTAAAAGGAATAAATAATGGAACAGTATGTGTAGGTGATCTTGTCTAAATATAACGCCGGTGTTCTTCGAGGGGTCTATGTATTAGGTCATTAATTTCAATTAAAAGTAATCTACTTGTGGGTGCTTGTTTTATGGTTATTGATTTAATTTGCAATCACCCTTGTATTTCTGTGATTTAAGTAAAAGTTGAAAAGGTGGCTTGGGCCCAAATTTGAAAAGGTGATTGTGCACTTAAATACTACAAAAGCATATAACGTGTTCCTTTGAATTGGAAAACAACTTTTTTCTTCTCTCTCTTTTTTTCTTTTAAACAGCAGTTCTGTGGTGTTCTTGGTCACACATTTATGGAGTTTCTGAAGGGCAGTGGAGATTACTGCCAGGCACAGCACGACCTCTATGCAGACAAGTGAACTGTAGAAATTCATTACTACTCCACCAAGAAGCCCCCATAAGAGTGGTTAACCTGGACACAGAAGTGTTGAATTGAAATCCACAGAGCATTTTACAAGAGTTCTGACCTGGATGGGGTAAACCTCAGTGCACTTCCTTTCTATTGCCTCAGTATTACTGGATTGAAGAATTGCTGCTTCTTGTTAGGAGGTTCATTTCATTTCCCATTACTCCCAACTTCATACTCAAAGCACTGAGAATTTCAAGTGGAGTATATTGAAGTAGACTCAGTTTCTTTGCATCATTTCTGTATTCAATTTTTTAAATTCTTTCATAACCCTATTGAGTGTTTTTTAATTAAATTAACATGGCTCGAATGAACCGCCCAGCTCCTGTGGAAGTCACATACAAGAACATGAGATTTCTTATTACACACAATCCAACCAATGCGACCTTAAACAAATTTATAGAGGTAAGGTTTGATACTTTTTTTAATGTCTTAAACTGATTGCGGTTTATGATGGGGCTTTTTATCAAACTAAACAGTTTAGGAAATTTTTACTGGTATACCTATATTTCAGGTCCCAGAAATGAAATACCAGTTTCTTCTTTAAGTTATACAGGAAAATAATTCTGTACATTTCAAAAAGGACATGTACTTGAATTAGTTTGGATTTGTAATAAGATCATCTAGTTCTTGCCTCACAGTTTGCCTGTTTTAATCTATATTAAGGGCAGTATAACAGTATGATTCTCATGTACAAGAAATTTATAGGAGGAAGGCTGCCACTTAAGAGATGATTTATGTAGTCTAATGACTAATACTGTAACCAGAGTTAGTTAATATCTTGGACCCAATTTGATGCTTAAAAGCCGACTTTTAGCTACTAATTATAATTAGTAATAATGGATTATGAACCTTAAAAAGGCTTGTAGTTTTAAATGCTGTGGGGTTTTTTCACTGTACTTACAGGGTTTTAGAATCTTTGGATGTACTTTTTAAGGTTCTGAATTACAGTGTGTACTTTGAATGAGCAAAAGTTTAAAGAGTTAATGTAATCAAGCCAAGTCAGATTACTTGTGGTCATGAGTGATTCCTTTGGATTCTGTTTACCTTTGTCCCTGATTTGCTTCTGTCATCTCCATCTAGCCAGTGTTACCATGACTATAAACAACTTCCATATATGAAGGGCCACAGGATTTTTTTTTTCTTTTAACTTCTTATTTATTAAACATATGTCTAATATTCCCCTTTTATGTTATTCTAATGTTGTCATTTAAAACAAAAATTAACTTCCCAGGGTTGAGTCATGAATGTGGGTGGGTATGAAAATAAAATAAATAAATAAAAATAGAAAGATTTCACTTTCCTATAAAACATACATTTAGGTTATACCATTCATTCCATGATTTTCTGTCAACTAGCAATACCTTTTGGACAATTGGTGAGCAATAATAACGTAGTTATAAAAGACTTCGTTAAGTGTTTTTTATGTATGTTTTATCCAGGAACTTAAGAAGTATGGAGTTACAACAATAGTTAGAGTATGTGAAGCAACTTATGACACTACTCTTGTGGAGAAAGAAGGCATCCATGTTCTCGTAAGTGTTTAATAGTTTCTATGTGTTTATGAGATAGTGCTACAAAGTGACCAACTTCAAAAAACTTGATTTCTTTTTAAGTTATTACAAAAGTGTGCAGCATCTTAATTTCTAAATAAAGATGAAAGCTAAGCAAAGCTTTGAAGTAATGAGATCTTTATAAAGAATCAGCATTTATTTGCATTTCATGGACAGTGGGGTTTCATAAAATACATGTTTAAGCATATTAACATGCTTTTGAAGGTACTTGAGTGTTAGAATTATTAGTTGACATTTATATTTAAAAATCTAAAATGTTTATTCATTCTTTTGATTTAGGATTGGCCTTTTGATGATGGTGCACCACCATCCAACCAGATTGTTGATGACTGGTTAAGTCTTGTAAAAATTAAGTTTCGTGAAGAACCTGGTTGTTGTATTGCTGTCCATTGTGTTGCAGGCCTTGGGAGGTAAGGCGATTTCTTAAATCTATTTAATGCTATTGGTCGTGATTCTAGTAAAAACTTGATTTTAGGTCTAGTAAAGATTCAGTTATCACTTTGTGAGTCAGTTTGCTTTGTTAGGTTACATATTAAACTAAATTTAAAAGTAGGTGAATGTAATAGAATAATGTATTCCAGGACAGCTGGAACTAACAAATGCTGTAGTTGTAATTTTATACTTGTCTCAGTGAGCACAGTTGCTCACAGAATAAATCGTGTGTGCTAGGTTATATCAATGATATTGGAATCATTGTCCAAGCTCATTGGGGGAAAAAATTAAAAACAGTTTCTAAGGTAGTTTGCGCTGCATATGGGTTGCTTTTGATAGCACTCTTGATCCTGGAGATTCCAACTCAGTGGGAACTCAACCACGTAATGCCAAAATAGCCATATCCAGATTTGTGAGTATCTACCACCATCCCCACCAGCAAAAAAAAAAAAAAAAAAAACAAAAAACAAAAAACAGTAAAATGAACATTGATGCCCCTGGAAAGGGTGGTATGCAACTGTGTCACAATCTCATTGATAATAAACAAAAAAGGAAGCAGACATTTCCAGATCTTTAGGAAAAGGAGTTCATGACCTTTAAAAAAAATTTTTTTCGCTGCTTAGAGTCAGAAAAAAATTGTCTGCATTTATCAAGATTTACCCCCCCCCACCCACCCAAGGTTGACCTCAAATAATACAAGTCTTAATTACTAAAATTATTTGTAACAATTAAGGGCATCATCGTTCATTTTTGGTCCTAGATAAAAATCTGAATTTGGTAGGGAAATGCTGATGCTTTATTAGTTTTTTAACATTATTGCTATAAGGTATTACATAGGAAGGGTAGTAAATGATAGTACTTTTAGGTTAAGGAATGAATGTTTATTAGAGCATTGAATTTTTCAGGATTTGATTTTGAAAAAGTGATTTATCAAAACTCTTACCTTACCAGAGCTCCAGTGCTTGTTGCCCTAGCATTAATTGAAGGTGGAATGAAATATGAAGATGCAGTACAGTTCATAAGACAGTGAGTATATAATGAATTTTCATTTCTGCATTGTCAGTGAATTTTATTATTGAGAAACCAGTTTTTTCTCCCACAGCCTATCTATCCATTATGTTCATTTTTAAGATAGTATTAAAACCAGGAAATAAGATCTTACTCTTTTTGCACTCCATGTAAATGCTCCTATTACAGAGATTCTAATCAATAAATTTGTCTTTTCTTGGCTCTCATATAAGTGGATATATAAATTTTTGACTATTGTAACCAACACTCGAGAATTTGGGATTTTTTTAGTACCCTTTTTCCATTTACACATGTGTGCCAAACTATACATTATGCATAAAGTCACAGCATATGAATAAAAGATAAATTGCCAAGGCAGATGATAATTGGTGTATAGCATAGTAAACAGTAACATGGAGGGATTTTGCTTTAGTAACTTCATCTTTTGTTTCTCTTCATCCAGAAAGCGGCGTGGAGCTTTTAACAGCAAGCAACTTTTGTATTTGGAGAAGTATCGTCCTAAAATGCGGCTGCGCTTCAAAGACTCCAATGGTCATAGAAACAACTGTTGCATTCAATAAAACTGGGGTGCCTGATGTCATTGCCTTGGAAGTGGAACTTGAAACAGGACCTAATTTGTCATATATACATATTAGCCAATATGTTGGCTTGGTGATTAAGTCTAATGAAGCTTCCATAGGAGTATTGGAAAGCAGTTTTATCAGGCCACAAGTTTGATGGAATTGCAACCTCTATGTTTGGGTTACGATCAAACTATTTGGACACTTAGCAAAAGTTTCTTGCTTTACAGCATTTAAAATGTGCTTATCACTTGTACCAATTGACCTTTCCTGAAATCATGCAGTATTGAGTTATGTCTTTAAATCTATTCCCATGCCAGAATCTTATCAATATATAAGAAATTTAGAAAGATTAGGTGCCAAAATACCCAGCACAATACTTGTTGTATATTTTTAGTATCAGACAGAACTAAAATCCCAGGAACTATGAACACTCTGGACCTTATGTGGTTTATTCCTTCAGTCATTTCAAACATAGAAATTAGGGCCTATATGGTTATTTGCCTGCTCACTTTATGTTTACATCTCCCACATTTATACCAGTATACATCAGGTTTGCTCAACTCTTTTTTTTTTTTTTTTTTTCCTTTTTTTGGGGGTGGGGGGATTTTTACTAAGTCTTAAAATGATTATTTCATGTCTTTCTACAAACTTCATTTTGTGCTGTTATGGAAAACCTCCATTTTGAAAATCTACGTTGTACAGAAGCACATGTCTTTAATGTCTCCAGACAAAAAAGCCTTACAGTTAATTTTAATGTTTGCACTTTGGGGTGCAACTTACAGGGAGGGCCTGAAAAAAGAGTGGGAGGGGGCTATTAAGTATTTTTAGTAAATGTTGCCTTTGTCTTGTGCAGAACATGTAGAATATGCTCTTTAATTTAGTAAATATTTTTTTAAAACGTAGAGATGCTTTGTTATTGTAGCTAAAACAATTCTTAATCATAAAATTTCTGAAATTCTTGTATTTTTTTTCTTATCTGAAGTTGTTTACCAACTTATTTTTGTTTGAAGTGTGATTTTTTTTTTCTCTTCCCAACCTCTCTTGCAAAAAAAAAAAAAGTGGGTTTCTGCTAATGAATTGAGCAGACATCTAATATTTTATATGCCTTTTGAGCTGTGTAACTTAATATTTGGATACTTGATAATTTGTTTTATTATGTAATTGATAAAATGGTGATGTGTATTAATGTTAGTTCAACCATATATTTATACTGTCTGGGAATGTGTGGTTATAGTTCTGTGGGAGAAATAATTTGTCAGTGTTCACCAGCTTGTAAAAATCTAGTGCGAGAGCTTAAACATCTAAATAAATAATGAAATGCATTTATCATCATTGAAATTGTTTGGCTTAAAGTTAACTTATTTTGTAGAAAATGATATAAATGAATTATGCTTCACTTAGTGCCATTTGAAGTATGACCTCTTTTTTTTTAACAAATGAAGGATTAAATGAAGTTGATATTTAGTAAGCTCTTTACACAATTTAAGGTCATGAGAACTGCTTAATATTAAAAATACTTTCCATTATAGACTTAAAGGTTTACATTGTTTTGAACCAATGTACTATGCTGTATGGAGAAACTGTAGAGGAAGGCCTTAATTTGAAGCTCAGTTCCACCAAATAATAACTCCATTTTGGGCAACTTCTGAGCCTGTTTTCTCATTTGCAAGTAATAGATGTCTTTATAGGTTTTGATATTTGAACACAGTGTTTGGCACGTGAGGGCTTAATAACTGTTAAATTCCATTCGGTAATCTGAAGTACTTCCTTTGCATATAGCTCATGTTAATCTAAAAGGGAGAGATGTGTCTGTCTGATTTTTATTTTTAATATGTTACAACTGAGTAAAATGCAAAAGAAAATGGTAGTCCACAGAAGATTTTTGCTTCTGTCTCTTTATGCCAGTTTAGCACTTAATATACACCATTGTTGAAACTTTACAGCTGGCAAAAGAGATAAGAAAAGGTCTTTGGGGATCCTTTAGTTCCTTAAATCTTAGATCTTTTGTAATCGGGGCTAGTTATTTAACCTAGGTTTTTTTATTACTGTTTTGTTCTTTTTTAAAGAGCCTACCCCTGAGGGTAATTTGATAATTTTGTGTAATTGATAACTGATAATGCTATTATCACACAGCCCATAAAACAGCATTTGTTTATTGAAAGGAGATGCCATCATGATTAATGAAACATCTCGAGTTTGAAACATTGTTGGTTTGCAGTATTGGATTGTGTGTGTGTGTGTGTGTGTGTATGGTGCTTAAAAATCGATTTATAAACCTCATCTGTACAGTATACAAATTATGAAATTTGCTTTTTATCCAGATATTTTGTGTCTTGTAAATATGACTACTTATAGAAATACCCATTATACATTCTGGGAGATTCCTTATATCTAATAAGAAATAAAATAGAAATAATGAGGTCTTGAATATAAGAAGTTATCAGATGATGTTTGAAAACTTGGTTACTTGGCTTTGGATAACAATTTACCTCAGTAGGATGATAGTAACTGCTATCATAGTAGTAAATAGTAACTAGTTGAATAGGTCTGTTTATAGGAACCATAATGCTGACAAGTAAAGTGAGTACTGAATCATAACAAGACACAATGCAGTCTTTTAGTTGAAAGCAAAACCTAGAAATAAGGTTGGTCATTTTTCAGTGCAGGGCAACCATTTGTTATTCCTAAGCCCCCTTTTTCCTAGAACAGTGCTCTTATTCCCACACCTTCACACAGCTCTATGCCTTGAAGTATCCAGCCCAGGCATGTGATCACATCTGGTTACATCACCTTTCTAGCCAGAGCACTTCAAAATGATAATGTCCCCATCAACTTGGCTTCAGAATCTTGATCTCTGGGATTTATTTTTAAATGTCATTCTATTCATCTGTTTTTAGGCCCATAAAAGTACAGCAGAAAACAAAGATGGTGTCACCAGATTTTGGTCTACAATAAATACTCCAGCCCTTTCCATAATTAAGAACACTTTCTATTGGAATTTAAGACAATGTAATTTCAAAGGGAAATGACAGGATAAAGTATTTTTTTTTACATGTAGACAAGTTCTTTTAAAAGTAGGTTTTGAAAAGAATACATGAAGTAGGATTTGCTGTACACATTTATACTGTACATTCCCTGATTTCTTTGAATAAATTGTGTGTGTGTGTGGTGCATTCTTACACCTGAATCGAAAATTAAAAGACTGGTTTGAAAATGTCTGACACCATGTTTCTGCATCATGCTTGGTGTAACTAGCCTCACCAGAACCCGGGAAGGAAAATATGTTTGCCTTCAATGAATTAAGCCAGTTTTGTGCAGTAAGTTATAAATGGAAGGATTAACAGTAATTCTACAATTCTATATTCCCAAGTTAACCAATTACTATTATTTAATATTTATTAAGGATCTTACTGTCAGGTAATTTTCATAATTTGATATCTTAAAATCCTGTATTTCCCAATTTTATACATAAAGGATATAAGCCTCCATTTACGGGACTATCATAAGTAGAATGCAGGGATTTGGGGCACCTGAGTGGCTCAGCAAGTTGAGCATCTGACTCTTCTGAGTTTGAGTCTGGCTCAGGTTATCCTCCCAGGATTGTTGAATTGAGCCCCACTTTGGGCTCTACCCTCAACAGGGAGTCTGCTTGAGTTTTCCTCTGCTCTCCCTCAACTCTCAAAATCTTTCAAAAATGCAGGGATTCAAACATGTGACTATACACTACACACAGCTATGACTACATATCTCTGACCTTATTTATGTAATCAGTTAAAGGTTTTAGGAGTTCTTTGGATGACTGGGTGGCTCAGTGGTTGAGCATCTGGATTGAGTTCCACATCAGGCTCCCTGCGGGGGGCCTGCTTCTCCTTTGCCTAAGTCTGCCTCTCTGTGTGTGTCTCATGAATAAATAAATCTTTAAAAAAATAATAAAGGTTTTAGGAGTTTTCGAACTGTCTATGGAACTCCTTTTTTGAAAGAAAATACCATGTGATTTTGCAAATGTTTTCATTTTGATTGAACTTTTACCCTTTTTTATAGAAAAAAGACCCTTTTGAAGTAAGCAGGATAAGCTAATGCTGCATAAACAGAAAATTTAGATATTCCTTAAGTTCATATCCATTGTAGGGACCCCACCTGATGGAGCATCTTCTCTCTAGAACAGTGCTAGTTGTGACAAAAGGCCAAACTTGACTAAGAAATCCTTCATAACACATTGGACAGAACTGGTCACAGTCACCAGCACAAAAAAATGCAATCTTATTGTGCTAGAAAGCTAGAAACACACAGCAGTAATTGCTACCACATCAGAGTTTATAATTTTTTTTTTTTTTTTTTTTGAGGTAAGCTCTATGTCCAACCTGGGGCTTGAACTCAGCACCCTGAGATCAAGATTCACATCCTCTACCCACTGAGCCAGCCAGGTGCCCCCCACAGTAAATTTGTTTTTAAATAGTATATCCACAGTAACATCCCACATAACTGAAATATCAAGCATGGGAGAGAAAGTTTTCGAGCAACCAAAATAGATGTCATGAAGTTTAGGCATCCAAGTGTGTGCTTATTAGGGAATCAAAGGTGCTTATCTAAGCCTATTTAATCTTGTTTTATATTAACTAGCCAGCTTTGGTAGTTTGGTTTCCTGACTGACTAGAGGTAGTAGATATGATGCAGAACATGGGGAAAGAAGCACATGGGCAAGATATACTTACTTGTTAACCTGATACTAAAAGACTTGAACTATGAAAACAGCTGGATTCAAAAAGCACAGCCATTTGGGACACAACCAATGGTATAACTAACAGCCTTAGGCTTAGGCTTAGATAGCTCCGTTGACCTTCAGTCCTTCAATGTTTCACACAGAGCACAGAGCAATTACAGGTATTTCTGATTACCCTGAATCATCAAGCTGCAAACCATACATTTGGCTTTGTATGTTTTAAGGCAAGAAATTTTATAATTACAATGTTTGGGGTACCTGGTTGGCTCAATGGTTGAGCGTCTGCCTTCAGCTCAGGTTGTGGTCCTGGGATCCTGGGATGAGTCCTGCATCTGGCTCCCTGCAGGGAGCCTGCTTCTCCCTCTGCCTGTGTCTCTGCCTCCCTCTCTCTCTCTCTTTCACAAATAAGTAAAATCTTAAAAAAGAAAATGTTCAAGGGATGTTCTTAGAAAAATGGTGCCATGAAAAAAGTTTGGCAAACACTAACCTAAACTTAGGCATTATTTACTGCTATATTATTTAGTGCCTTTAATATGTTAATGTGAATTTTGAAATTTTCCAAGCATACAATATAATGTATAATTGTTGAGTAAGTCAGCTCCCAGAAGGAAACAGATGGTACATTCACAGTGGGCAATTGAAACATTTAATAGACGGAAACCAACAAGGGAGAATGCAGTACTGCTACCATCTCCAGGCCATAAGAGGCAAAGGAGGGGAGAGCAGTTAACACTGGAGAGAACAGCTGAATAGAGAGGACTGCTTCACAGAAGCCGTGACTCTAGTAGGAAGACAGCCAACTAACTCGTGGCGATCCTGCAGAAGGGAGGTGAGAGACCCAGGAATGAATAGCTATCTCCATTTCCCCATCTCCTTTAATGTCCTGCTTATCTCCCCATTCTCCCTTAGCCCTCCTCCCCTTTAGCCCAACCCCAAGAGGAAGGCAGAGAGGAGGACAAAGGAACCTGGAATCTAAGATGACCATTTGAGCACAGAGCAGAAGGGATACTAGCTAGGAGAGAGGGGGAAACAAAATATTCTGTACAAGTGTGGATTCCTTTTTTTCACAGATGACTGACTGCTTGGGACTACAGTTTTTGGGTTTTTTGTTGTTGTTTTGTTTTGTTTTTTGACTTAATTTATTTATGAGAAAGAGAGAGAAGCAGGCTCCCTGCGGGGAGCCCGATGTGGAACTTGATCCCAGGACCCTGGGATCATGACCTGAGTTGAAGGCCGACACTCAACCACTGAAGCCACCCAGGCATCCCGGGACTATGTATTCTGCAGAACATGTTTTCAGAAAACTTGACATTGTCCATTTATAGATAACCGAAGTAATACATATGAGCACACTTTTTAAAAAGTGACAATGGAAGAATTTACACTAATATGAAACAGCTCATTCATTCAATTTCAATTTAATCAAGTGTCAATTTTGGGGGGAGCAGAGTATAATTTCTCCAACAAAATGGTAAGATAAATGGGACAGCATAATGTCCCATTTCACTTTTGCTTACAAACTATGATCACAGAGTTGGTCATTCTAGAAAAAATATTCCAAGACCTGTTCCCAAAGATCTTTCTTAACCAGTTATTCAGATAATTTGTCTTGAAGCTACTATGGCATCTACCATGGCATCCATATAAATTTTCTTCTTTCCAATTTTTAATTGATTTAACTTTACCAGAAACTTATGTGATAATAACTTTTGTGGGATTTGAACAATTCTCCGAAAGCACTTTCATTGACATCATACAATCCTGAAACATAAATTTCACTTGCATATGTTCACATTGTATTGTTGGCTACACTGGCAAGAAAATGACCAACAAATGGGTTGGAATGTAATTCACAATGCTACTGTTAATTAGGGAGTAATACTTGTAGAATAATTTTATAAGTGGATGTTCATTAATGAAAATACCCAGGGGCATCTGGGTGGCTCAGTCAGTGAAGCGTCTGCCTTAAGTTCAGGTCATGATCTCAGGGTCCTGAGATGGATTCCCACATCAGGCTCCCTGCTCAGCGGTGAGCCTACTTTCCCCTCTCCCTCTGCCTACAGCTCCTCCTTCTTGTGTTTTCATCAAGTAAATAAAATCTTTAAAAAAAAAAAAAAAAAAAGAAGAAAGAAGAAAGAAAGAAAGAAGGAAGGAAGGAAGGAAGGAAGGAAGGAAGGAAGGAAGGAAGGAAGGAAGGAGAAGAAGAAGAAGAAGAAAAAAAAGAAAGGAAAGAAAGAAAGAAAGAAAGAAAGAAAGAAAGAAAGAAAGAAAGAAAGAAAGGAAGGAAGGAAGGAAGGAAGAAAGAAAGAAAGAAAGAAAGAAGAAAGAAAGAAAGAAAGAAAGAAAGAAAGAAAGAAAGAAAGAAAGAAAGAAAGAAGAAGAAAGAAAGAAGAAAGAAAGAAAGAAAGAAGAAAGAAAGAAAGAAAGAAAGAAAGAAAGAAAGAAAGAAAGAAAGAAAGAAAGAAAAGAAAGAAAGAAAGGGTGAACCTGGGTGGTTCAGTGGTTGAGCATCTGCCTTTGGCCCAGGGCATGATCCTGCAGTCCTGGGATAGAGTCCTACATCAGGCTCCCTGCATGGAGCCTGCTTCTCCCTCTGCCTCTCTCTCTCTCTCTCTCTCTCTCTCTCTCTCTCTCTCGTCTCTCATGAATAGATAAATAAAATCTTTAAAAAAAAAAAAAGAAAAAAGAAAATACTGTATTTTGCTTCCCTGGGACTTAATTTACATAGAGACTCAAATAATGAATATATAGCTAAAAAGAGCTCCTAGTCTGAAGGAATAAGCAAGAGTTCACCTTCTATTTGATCTAATGAGATCTGAATAGGTGCGACTCACTATAATTCTTTTATTCAGTTGTCTGTGTTCATCAAAAACCTACTAGAAGTTTTCAAACTAGAAGCCCAGCCAAACCGTTGATAAGAACTTCACCAATAACTCCCATTTCTTGTCAGCCAAGAATTCAATTCACCCTGAGAGAAACAACTCATCAGTTGGTTTTTGTTATTGTCATAATGCAAAACCTACACATGACTATACTTAACAACTATTAACAACAACTAGGACCCCTGACCCGCGCTGCACCCTGTTTCAACATATTTAAATAACTATTTCTTTTGCAAAGGACAGTGTTTCAGAAAACTCCCTGCCCAGATATTTCTCTAATTTGAATTCAATCATTAAAAAAATTAGCATACTAAGAGCCCCTGGATGGCTCAGTTGGTAAGGATAAGGGCCTGTTCTTGATTTCTGCTCAGGTCATGATTTCAGGGTTGTGAGCCCAAGCTCCATGACTCACCCAGCCAGGAATCCACTTGAGATTCTCTCTCTCCCTCTTCTTCTGCTCCTCCCCCCTCACAGTTGATCTAAATCAATCAATTTTTTTAAAGATTTTATTTCTTTATTCATGAGAGACACACACAGAGAGAGAGGCCGAGATTCAGGCAGAGGGAGAAGCAGGCTCCATGCAGGGGGCCCGACGTGGGACTCGATCCTGGGTCTCCAGGATCAGGCCCTGGGCTGAAGGCGGCACTAAACCACTGAGCCACCAGGGCTGCCCTAAATCAATCAATCTTTAAAAAAAAGAACACATTTAAAAAAAAAAGAACACATTAAAAAATTAACATGCAAAGGAAAACAGCCTTATAAGACAAATCGTTCTGTTTTTACTAGTTACTACTTTATGACTTATATTTGCTGAGATTTATTCAAGTATTAAATGCCAAATGCAATTATTAAACACTTTTTATCAGTTCAAAGCAAAGGTAAGGAGCTCTTTTTCTTTTTAAAACACAGTAGAGATTCTTCTGGTTTGTTGTTGGGGCTAGGGGCAAGAAGAGACAAAATTCTCCTAGCCTTGAAAGAGCTATTGAATTTTTTTGATTGACTAGAATCAGGAAATTGTCCATTAATTCCATAGACATTCATTGAGTAAGCATTTTGTTCCATGTATTTAGCACTGAAGACAAAGTAACGAGGACCAACTTCGTCCCTGCCTTCATCAAATTTAGGGTAGGGATCAAAATCTAAGCTTGTACTTTTGGGGATAGCATTATAAAAAGTGTATCTGAACAAAAATAACCCTCCCTACAGGTTCTGGATTGCAAAAGAAGTATATTGCTTCTGTCACAAAAGTATATTCAAATAATTTTCATGGGAAGCTACCAGCTGAATGTCATTAAAACACAGATTCAAAGACAGCAAATATTTAAACAATAATGATAGTTGTAGTTATGCCTCATACATCTGCTGTGCATGAAAATTAATACTGCCAGGCTTGATAGGGCTCTTTGGTGCATCTAAATACTCAAACCCATCACAAAAGTGCAGCTTTCACAGCAAAAACTTGACAGGGTGAACTTCCAACTTGGCATTGAGTTGCTTAACTGGTTGCATGTACAAATCAAGTTGCTCCTTACAAAGAATCTAAAATTACCAACAATTTCTACTTGGAAAATGATTCTGCCTACCAAATCTACCTCCTAATGGATGAAAAAATTCTATTCTGACTTAGTTCTAACAACTCTGACAGTACAATCAATGAAGACTCTTTTAGACTTTTTGTTTTCTCTTTCTTTGAAAATTTATTTTATTACTATAAATGTAGGCAGAACTAGTACTAATAACTTTTCATTTCTTGACAATACATGGTGTCATCAATTCCAAGCATTTGTGACATATTGGCTACAAATATCACTTACAAATTCATCACAGGAGAAAAAAATTCTTACTTGGTTTCCTTTGTTGAAATCCTTCTCCTTCTCACTGTCCTCACTTTCATGTAGTTTGCTTCTTAGTCCTTTCCAGCTTTTGGAAAGTTAAAGAGAGGCAATTGCTTCACTTACTGCTTTGCACTCACCTGAGAGGACTAATCATTTCCACCATGGTGTGGAAGGCACAGGTACAGTTAACAGGGTTCACAAAACTAAATAGTACCCCGTTCCTTTGAAATCAGCCCTTCTTTGAGTGATCTTTTTATCCTACCTGAGAGATACAAAAATAAATTCCCAAACCCAATAGAAAGTAAAAAGTAGGGGCACCTGGCTGGCTCAGCCAGTAGAGCATGCAATTTTGATCTTGGGATTGTGAGTTCAAGCCCTACATTGGGTGTAGGCATTAGTGAGGAAATAAAATATTTTTTAAAAGTAAAATAATTTTTCTAGCTCTTTGGCATTACTTTCTCTGAATTATAACTTTAATTTTTTAAAAAGATTTATTTTATTTATTTGAAAGGAGAGAGAGCATGAGTGAGAGAAGGGGCAGCAGGAGAGAGAGAGAGAGAGAGAGAGAGAATCCCAAGCAGACTGCCTGCTGAGCATGGGGCCTGACTTGGAGCTTGATCCCATGACCCCCAAGATCATGGCCTGAGATGAAATCAACAATCAGACACTTAACTGACTGAGCCACCCAGGTGCCCCATAACTTCAATTTTTGAAAGTAAATAATAATGAGAAATTCTTAGACATATAGTCATTTGGTTTTTCTAACCTACTCTTACTAAGATGGTGATTCTCAAACTTAACCCTGCATCAGAATCACTGGAGGGCTTGTTAAAACACAGATTGCTGGACCCTACCCCCAGAATTTTTAATTTAGTAGGTATAGTCTGGAGTTTTCATATTTGAATTTCTAACAAGTACTCAGATGTAGCTGCTGATCTTAGGAATAACTTTTTAGAACCACTGCTTTAGAAAAAGCTATTCAAATGCATAAGGAAATGGGAATGTTGACTTGGATCTACTATACGCAACCTAAACCAGAGCTTCTGTAGTAACCCAGAGGACTTGCCATTTACAAAGGCATGAAAAAATGGATTAGGGATGATGACACCACTTTCTATGATGAGCCCTGCAGTAGACATCTTCTGTATACCAGGAATGATAATAATATTGCAGGATCCCACAACAGAATTGCATCACCCAACTCCAAGGGAAAAAATGAGACCTTGGAGTGTTAGAGGTCAGGCGACAGTGCTGGACTGTTAGAGATAAGATAGATGAAATTACTACAATAAGCCACAGGGATGAAATAGTAATTAGGGTTTTGTTTCTGGGTTCTGTGGTAGTAACTGGTACATCATGGAATCCCTAGAAATGAAATAGGAAATGAAATAAATAGGCAGCTTACTGGGGTGCCACCTGACACCTATACTTTAGTATAGGTCTTCTGGCCAGAATATGTAATTCAAGTTCCTGTAGTGAGATTCATGATCTTTTCCAATTCCCAAATCTAAGACAGTTCAGAGTCTGAAAGGACTTTGCCACTCTTCTATCAACGTTTATGGTGAATTTTCCTTCAAATCTTCCCTAGAGTCTGTTTAACAACTGACTCTGCCCTGAGGAAAGGTAAATACCCAAAACTTCTGTGAATTATTTTTTTTAAGATTTTATTTGTTTATTCATGAGAAACACAGAGAGAGAGGGGGGCAGAGACATAGGCCGAGGGAGAAGCAGGCTTCCCGGAAGGAGCCCGATGTGGGACTTGATTCCGGGACTCCGGGATCACACCCTGAGTCGAAGGCAGATGCTCAACTGCCAAGCCACCCAGGAGTCTTTTTTAAAGATTTTTCAACTTAGGATTCACATAAATTCTAAACATTGCAATCGGTTGGCATGTTTCTTTTAATTTATAGGTTCTCTCTCAATTACTTTTTTGTAATTTGTAATTTATTTGTTGAAGAAGCTGGATTATTTGTCCTATAGATTTTTCCATATTCCAGATGTTGGTAACTGCATTCACATGATATCATTCAACATGCTTATCTGTTTTGTTATTGTTGTATTTTCTGTAAATTGTTAGTGATAAAGATTTGTTCAAATCAAGGTTTCTTTGTTTGGTTTTGGTAAGATGTCATCATAGGTACTCTTTTTAAAGTCTGAACCATGTGAATACATTTAAAAATAAACATATACAATTTTAAAACCAATTTTTTTCTGTAAGATAAAAACCATCATTTTGCCTAGGTAAAGTATAGCCTGCAACTTCTCCGAGTTGCAGACAATGATTAAGCATGATTTCGTTTTAAAAGATCAAGTTTGCTTGCCAATCCTTAGAGAACAATCTATCAAAAGCTATGACGCTAGGGGTGCCTGACTGGCTCAATCAGAGTATATAACTCTTGATCTTAGGGTTGTGAGTTTGAGCCCCATATTGGTTGTAGAGATTACTAAAAAAATAAATAAATAAACTTCTAATAAAGGAAGCTATAGGGTGCCTGGGTGGCTCAGTAGGTTGGGCAGTCCCACTCTTGATTTCTGCTCAGGTCCTGATTTCAGGGTCCTGAGATTAAGCCACTCCCTATCAGCTGCCTCGCCTCTTTCTCAGCATAGAATCCCTTTTTCTCCTTCTCCCTCTCCATCTGCCCCTCCCCCCACCCTACACTCTCTCCCTCTCTCTTTCAAATAAATCCTAAAAAAAAAAAAAAAAGCTATAATGTTAATGAATGACAGGATAAATAAGCCAAAACTTTAGATTTGGCAGATTTCTGAAATGTGTCTTTCAGTGATTAATATTCTTAGTAGCTGGATTCGATCCTAAAAGTTAAGGACCCAATGTGTTTCCTTTCCTTCAAGTAGCCTGCATATTAGAACACACAACACTCAAAACTATACTTTTTTTTTTCTTTCTGTGGGTCTTAGCAAAAGCATATTTGGTAAAGATATAGTTGACCTGAGATATTCTGATCAATGTCAACCTCAGAATGTCTTTAGCGTTCTATGGCTTACTTAACTGAAATATCATCTCAAATCTTTGACAAGACTAGGTAAAATTTCTGAAAATCACTTAATGTTTTTCCTGATTAGGGACTTATATGTTTGCGTAGATTTTTTAAAAATCTTACATGCCCCACAAAGGAATAGTCATTACTTGAGCCCTGTGCAGCATAGTTTGGTAGCACACTCAAGGTGGCTTTACCTCGAGTAACTAAGGAATGAAAGAATAGCTGTCCTACTATCTTTCCTAGAGTTAATCAAAATGGAACATATGCTTTGAATAATGTAGAAAATATAGTAGCACTTAATGATTTTATATGATGCAAATGATGGGGATTTTAGTCATATTCTTGTCTATTCTCATCTTTTTTTTTTTTTTAGGGTCCTCCATGCCCAGCATGGAGCCCAATGTGGAGCTTGAACTCATGACCCTGAAATTAAGACCTGAGCTGAGATAAAGAATTGGATGCCTAACCAACAGAGCCACCCAAGTGTTCTTCTATAGATCATCCTTATATGAGATAATAAGAAAAATTAAGAAAAAAATCCTGGGTTGCCTGTATGCCTCAGTTGGAAGAGCATGTGACTCTTGATCTTGGGATCATAAGTTCAAGCCCCATGTTGGATATAGAGAGTACTTAAATAAATAAAATAGAAAAAAAAAAAAAAAAGTCCTAAGACACTCTTGATTGCCTACCCTACAGGCACTTCTACCTTCTTCCTTGTACAGAACTCTGGTTTTGTTTGTTGTGCAACAGCTCTAGAGAATGAATCATGTTTGATCCAAGCCATGGGAGAATTTTACAAATACCAGGGCACCACCTCAGAACAATTAAATTACAATCTGTGCAAGTTGGGCACAGGTGAAAATATGTTCTAAAAGCTTCCAGATTCTCCTTACCTGCAGCCAGGAAGCAGGACCACAGGTCTAAACCAGTTATGGCAATCCACTCCATTTGTCACTGACCAGAGGAAGGTACATGACACTATTCTGAATGACAAAACTTAAGGAAGACTCTGCTAAGGGCTTATGGTAAATTTTTCCTCCCTGAAATCAAGAATAGTATAAAGAGAAAGATTTTAGATGCCAATACTCCTGCTTCTTGCTTGTGGTAATGTCATGTGAGAGCATAATGGCTGGTTGTGGTGGCCATTTTGCAGCCATGAGGAAAGATATGATTGAAACAATAAAGACAACAGAGTAGGGGATCCCTGGGTGGCACAGCGGTTTGGCGCCTGCCTTTGGCCCAGGGCGCTATCCTGGAGACCCACGTTGGGCTCCCGGTGCATGGAGCCTGCTTCTCCCTCTGCCTATGTCTCTGCCTCTCTCTCTCTCTCTCTGTGTGACTATCATAAATTAAAAAAAAAAAAATTAAAAAAAGACAACAGAGTAAAAAAAATAAAATGAAATAAATAAATAAAGACAACAGAGTAGAAAGATCAAAAGATTCCAAGTGTATCAGTAGGAAAACAGAGCCACTGTAAGTATAACAAGAATTAGTGATTTATTATTATAATTGAACTTTACACAAATATGAGGAGAATTTCAAAAGTAAAGGCCTGGTAAGGGAGTCAAAGAATCAGAAAAATAGACAAAGTGTGAGTGGACAAAATGGAACTGGTAGAGAAATCCAACAAACCAAGCTCAACTGCTAGCCAAAGTGGGACTGGAAAGTGAGAATTCGCAGATAGTTCTCTTCCAATTGTCACCTTTAGGAAGTAGTCACCTTTGTGTAGCTATCCCCTCTGGCTCTGCAGCCACACATCCAGTGGGGGGTCAGAGGCTGCGATTGGTTAGCAGGACCAGTAGGTGGCAAGAGAGGCAAGACACTGTTTTGAGATAAGAAAGAGCAAGGTGGGACTCACTAGGTATATTTACCATCACCCAGTCTGAGGTAATGACCTTCTGAACATAAAGTCTTCAGTTTCATTCATTTCCAAATCCCATACAAATTTTTCTTTTGTTCAATTCTAACCTGGAACCATGCGGGAGAAGGGATTCTGGGAAATCTAGGTCTCAAGCTTAGTCAAGAAATGGGATAAACAAACAAGCTGTAATCCTTCTGGAAAGTCTAAATTTAATGGTTAAAATCAGTAATATAAACAAATTTGGATGATGATACCAGCTAGCTATGTTTCAAAACTTTGACTTTCCCAATTATTATAAACGAAAATCAATTTCCTTAAACTTGGTAGATCCATGCCTCATTTTGATTAAGGTCTGGTACTTCTCTTTTATACAGATAAATCAATAATAAGCACAGACTAAAAATAATAATGGAGTAGGACCAAAATTCAAAGGCTAATAGGACACCTGCGTGGCTCAGTGGTTGCATGTCTGCCTTCAGCTCAGGTCATGATCCCAAGATCCTGGGATCAAGTTCCACACTGGGCTCTCCACAGGGAGCCTGATTCTCCTTCTGCCTATGTCTCTGCCTCTCTCTGTGTCTCTTATGAATAAATAAATAAAATCTTTTTTAAAAATTCAAAGGCTATGAAGAATTTTTAGAATGAAATAAATTAAAATTTATTTATTTTTAAAAGATTTTATTTATTTATTCATGAGAGACACAGAGAGACAGAGACATAGGCAGAGGGAGAAGCAGGCTCCATGCAGGCAGCTGGATGTGGAACTTGATCCCAGGACTCCAGGATCACACTGAGCCACCTAGGCGTCCCAAAATAAATTAAAGTTTAAAGAATTAGATTGGTATTAAAAATAAAGGTTGATTAAAAATTAAAAACACTCAATAGGTAGGAAAATTAGAATGGATGGGAAATTAAAACAGGAGACCTCTAATTTTAAAGCTAGGTGATAAAATAGAAAAATACAAAAAAGGAACACAAAACAGCGTTCATTTAGATAAGGATATTAAAACAATAAGAAAGTAACTAGAAAAGGATTAAGTCATCAATAGAAAAATTACAATTAATTTGGATTTTCAGAGGCAACTAACACTAAGAAAAAGTTAAATTGACTGTACTCTAACCAACAGTTCTAGTGGAGGCTTTAAGAAGTCCTCATTATGCCAACATGCCTCCACTGAGTATTTTTGCAAGACCCACACACAGCGTCCATCATGGCTTTCACAAATGTGTGTGTTCTAGAAAGCTCATAAAAGAAAACAGTAGAAGAAAATTACAAAACTTAGAGCAAATGTTTTACAATTCTTTGGAGCATTGCTAATAAATGGAATAAGTGAATTGATATCCACATACAATATTTATTTTAAAATTATTTTCCCCTCTGGGACACCATAGTAGGTCAGTCAGTTGGGCTACGAACTCTTGGTTTCTGCTCAGGTCATGATCTCAGGGTTGTGAGATCTAGCCTCATGACCAGTTCCAAGCCCCAAGATAGGCTCCTTGTTCCAAGGTGTATAGTGTGTCAGAGCAGAATCTGCTAGAGATTCTCTCTCCTTCTCCCTCTGCCTTTCCCACTCATGTGCTCTCTCTCTCTCTCTCTCAAATAAATAAATAAATAAATCTTTAAAAATTAAAAAAAAAAATAGTGGCACCTGGGTGGCTCAGTGGTGGGGTGTCTGCCTTTGGCTCAGGTCATGATCCTGGGATCCTGGGATGAAGTTCCCCATCAGGGTCCCCACCCCGGGGAACCTGCTTCTCCCTCTGCCTATGTCTCTGCCCCTCTCTCTCTCTCTCTCTCTCTCTGTGTCTCTCATGAGTAAATACATAAAATATTTTTAGAAATTAAAATTAAGATAAATAAATAATTTTAAAAATTATTTTCCCCTCATTATATTTTAAACAAATATTTAAAAATATTGGTTGAAAGTGACTGACCTAAGCACTAGATTTATTTGCATGGCAAACTCTCAACAAACAGGCACTGAAGGATCTGCCATGCAACTCTCTGGAAATCTGTCTAGTGCTTCCTACTAATTTTCAGGCACACAAAGATATCCTGTGTGTAACCCTGGTTGCCTCCTGGAAAGGGAAACAGTATCTAAAGAACAAAAATGTAAAGGAAACCTTCACTGATTCTCCCTGTATTCTGTAAATGTTATACCATATGAATATGTTACCTATTCAAAACTCATTTTAAAACCAAACTTTTCAGGTTTTCAGTTTCTGCTTCTGAAACTGACCACCACCTCAAGGAAGAACGCAGTCTCCAGTGCCAGGCTCACCGCTCTTGGCTTCCCTCCTCTCCTCGATCTTGATCCACAAATTTTTACTTCTTTTGTTGCTCTACGATGCCTTCAAATCGATCATCTATCAGCCTCAGCTTTCAATGATGTTTTTAGTCAGGAGGATGAACCAACGAGGCACGTGGGTAGCGCAATCTGTTGGGTGGCTGATGCTCCATTTCAGCTCTAGTCATGATCTCAGAGTCCTGGGATCAAGCCTGAAGTCTGCCTCAGGATTCCCTTTCTCTCTCTCTGCCCCTGGTCCCACTCTCTCTCTCCCTCTCTCTCGCTCTCTAAAATAAATAGATAATCTTTAGGGAAAGAAAGAAAAGAAAGAAGAAAGAAAGAAGGAAAGAAAGAAAGAAAGAAAGAAAGAAAGAAAGAAAGAAAGAAAGAAAGAAAGAAAGAAAGAAGGAAAGAAGGAAGGAAGGAAGGAAGGAAGGAAGGAAGGAAGGAAGGAAGGAAGAAAGAAAGAAAGAAAGAAAGAAAGAAAGAAAGAAAAGAAAAGAAAAGAAAAGAAAAGAAAAGAAAAGAAAAGAAAAGAAAAGAAAAGAAAAGAAAAGAAAAGAAAGACCAAAATGGCCTAGTCTATCTGTACCTGAAGCAGAAATTCTCCAATCATCTCCCCCTCCACTGCTTCACATGTACTTGAAGTGGCTTCAGTTTCCAAGTTACCAAGAATTTAGTAAAAATAACATGTTACCCAACAAGTGTTTAAATTTATAGTCTCTAAAAATAAGATAAGAACAATTATTCGATTCCATACACATTTATTTGTAGCCGGCATTCTCTTTGTCTAAGATACGTGCTATATCGAATGCTATTAATATACCATTTTACTTCATCTTCATAATCACCTGATATTTAGCATCAGTCATATTTTACAGATAAAGAACCCCATTTCAGAGACATGAAATAATATTTTCTGTTACATAACCAAGGATTGATAGAACTTAATTCAAATTAAGCTTCAGGCCTTTTCGCCACGGGTTTGCCGCCAGAACCCAGGTGTCGTGCAAACCACCGCTAAACCTAAACCAAAATGGGAAAGGAGAAGACTCACATCAACATCGTGGTCATTGGACACGTAGATTCGGGCAAGTCTACCACGACTGGCCATCTGACCTACAAATGTGGTGGGATCGACAAAAGAACTATCGAAAAATTTGAGAAGGAGGCTGCTGAGATGGGAAAAGGCTCCTTCAAGTATGCTTGGGTCTTGGATAAACTGAAAGCTGAACGTGAACGTGGTATCACCACTGATCTCCCTGTGGAAATTCGAGACCAGCGCGTATTATGTGACCATCACTGATGCCCCAGGACACAGAGACTTTATCAAAAACATGATTACAGGCACATCTCAGGCTGACTGTGCGTCCTGAGTGTTGCTGCTGGCGTTGGTGAATTTGAAGCAGGGTCTCCAAGAATGGGCAGACCCGTGAGCGTGCCCTTCTGGCTTACACACTGGGTGTAAAACAACTAATTGTTGGTGTTAACAAAATGGATTCCACTGAACCACCCTACAGCCAGACGAGATACGAGGAAATCGTTAGGAAGTCAGCGTCTACATTAAGAAAATTGGCTACAACCCCGACACAGTAGCATTTGTGCCAATTTCTGGCTGGAATGGTGACAACATGCTGGAGCCAAGTGCTAACATGCCTTGGTTCAAGGGATGGAAAGTCACCTGTAAAGATGGGAATGCCAGCGGGACCACACTGCTTGAAGCCCTGGATTGCATTCTGCCACCAACTCGTCCAACTGATAAGCCCTTGCGTCTGCCTCTCCAAGACGTCTACAAAATTGGTGGTATTGGTACTGGCCCAGTGGGTCGAGTGGAGACTGGTGTTCTTAAGCCTGGTATGGGGGTCACCTTTGCTCCAGTCAATGTTACAACTGAAGTAAAGTCTGTTGAAATGCACCATGAAGCTTTGAGTGAGGCTCTTCCTGGGGACAATGTGGGCTTCAATGTCAAGAACGTATCTGTCAAAGATGTTCGTCGTGGCAACGTGGCTGGTGACAGCAAAAATGACCCACCAATGGAAAGCAGCTGGCTTCACAGCTCAGGCGATTATCCTGAACCATCCAGGCCAAATCAGTGCTGGATATGCACCTGTGCTGGATTGTCACACAGCTCACATTGTCACACAGCTCACATTGCTTGCAAGTTTGCTGAGCTGAAGGAAAAGATAGACCGTCATTCTAGAAAGAAGCTGGAAGATGGTCCCAAGTTCTTGAAATCTGGGGATGCTGCCATTGTTGATATGGTTCCTGGCAAACCTATGTGTGTTGAGAGCTTCTCTGACTATCCTCCCCTGGGCCATTTTGCTGTTTGTGACATGAGACAGACGGTTGCTGTGGGTGTCATCGAAGCAGTGGACAAGAAGGCAGCTGGAGCTGGCAAAGTCACCAAGTCTGCCCAGAAAGCTCAGAAGGCTAAATGAATATTATCCCCAATACCTGCCACCCCAGTCTTAATCAGTGGTGGAAGAATGGTCTCAGAACTGTTTGTGTCAATTGGCCATTTAAGTTTAATAGTAAAAGACTGGTTAATGATAACAATGCATCGTAAAACCTTCAGAAGGAAAGGAGAATGTTTTGTGGACCATTTGTTTTGTTTGTTTGTTTGTTTGTTTTTGTGCATGTGTGGCAGTTTTAAGTTATTAGTTTTTAAAATCAGTACTTTTTAATGGAAACAACTTGACCAAAAATCTGTCACAGAATTTTGAGACCCATTAAAACAAAAGTTTAATGAGAAAAAAAAAATTAAGCTTCAGTCTTTGAAGTGGATAATACATTCCACATTTTACCAATCTCTGAAGCCACTGTACTAGACTCTGAATCAAAAAGAGCAATGAGAACATCAAACAAAACAAAAAACAAAAGCCAACCAGTGGTGTCATTTAGTTTGATATTTTCTATTCAGAAGTTGTCAATATATTGAAGATACCATTTTTGCAAGATGGAGTTCATGATTAGGAGAAAAAATTATCCTGAAGAATAAAAAGCAGCTCAAGATGGAAATATTATTTGTTCATTTCATTACACTACATATGAGATTTCCATACTCATAATAAAAGATAAAATCCTGAAGGTGTAATAGAGGGGAATGGGAAGTATCATTTGTTTCACCCATTTGTTGCTCAAACCTGGTTCTGGGTATTGCCTCTATGCTATACTTGTAGGGCCCAACCTGGCTTCCATCTTTACGTAGCTGAAGACCCTTCACCCCCAGCTTCAAACTCAATCCTTCCTCTGGCTCCTGGGACCACTAGTTACTATATTCGAGCATTGCCAGTTCTGATTCCTGGCAAATCCCCTTTGATATTTCTCTGCTAGATTATTTTATTAGTTTGAGTTACCCTTGGCTACCTCTCTGGCACCTTCATTCTCTTTTTAGGTCTTTTTTTCTTGTCAGTTTGCTTTCCAAGGTCTAGATTCATGACTCTGAGTCTCAGTGACTTCTACCATGATACCAAATGTCTCCCTGATGAAACCTCTTTTTGTATCACTCAGTATAGATTTGATGTTTTTGCCCTATTAACTATCTATATCCCAACCCACTGACATTCCCATCCCCCACATAGCGGTCAATTGCTAGTCCACTTTACTCTCTCCTGCAGTGAGACACCAACTGGGTTGCATGTACCTTTCCCCATGCTGTTGAATGAAGTTGCTGCTTCACAGAACTATGTGAAGAATATTTATCTCCTGGATTAATAGATTGAACCATGAATATTGCCTTAGAAATAAACATTCATTTAAAATATTCTTAAGCCTCTTACTACTGTTAATGTTATAGGTTCTAGAAACCAGAAAAATAAAACATAACAAAAACCCAAGACCTATCATAATCACTACCCTTTTGGAATTTACAGTCTACTAGGAGAGCTCAGCTCTATAAGGAGGCAGTAGTGGGCAGAATGGAAAAGTGCTACAGAAGAACAGATAAAGTACTATGGAATTAAAGAGAAGGAAAAGTATTTCTTCCAAAAGGAAGAAGCTAGTATGACTTAAAGGGAGAAACGATTTCTGTAATTGGACCTATCAAAAGAGAATTCCTTTCTCTCTGAGAATGTGAGCCCAAGAACTACTAACAGCTATTTAAGTAGAAAGTCAATCTTGGGAGTGGTGTGGGGATCAACAACCAAGGAGAAACAAACCAAGAATTAGGGAGAGAGAAAGAAAAAGGAAGAAAGGGTGGGAAGGAGACCCCAATGACAGTTGAGTCTCTGGTTCCAGACACCTCTGATGCTGGTTGTATTGCTCATCTTGATAGGAGCTGTTTACACAAGCCAACAAGTTCCTTTTTTGTCCTAAATTAGTCCCCTACACTGGGATTTTCTGATTTACAAACAAAAGTTATAATGAACCTATTAGACAAATACTCTGGAAACTTATCAGTCACATCTTAGTTAACTAATGCTTTAATTTTTTTTTAATGTTTGATTTGATCATTTTAAAGTTAATTTGTAATCCTTTTTCCTTGGAAATTCTGCTTCCTGACCTTTCTTTGAAGGTCGTTATTCCATATTTGAAGGATGAGAAGTAACAATACACAGGAAGAAGTACTTGGGCCATAATGTATGCAATACCTCAACATTAAACTCATTCTTCAAGTATACAGTGGCTTAAAAATTTCAGATAAATAGGCTAGCATTTTGAAGACAGTACATTAACATTTATACTGAAAAGAAAACACTATGACTGAAGAAATGAAGTGAAACTTTGAAACCAAACTCTAGAAGGGTGAGTTATCAGATCACTTTACAAAATAAGTGTGTGACCTATTTGTGGGAAGAACAGTGACTAGAATGCAAGGGTGTGTATGTTTCTCTCAACTGTTTTGATGATGCGATGAAAGTGCTCAGCTTCTTCAGACTGCTTCACTTATTCAAGAAACACTGATTGTTCCCTCTTGATGAATAAAGCACTGCCAGGGGCCAGACCAGGAGACTGTGCAAGTGGAAAGGAGAAATTGGTACTATGAAACCTGAGAAAATGGGGACTGGTAACTGGTCCTATCCTCTCTTCTACATGCTCCACTTATATATTGTGGTGTAAACAAAACCACTCCAAAAATTTAGTGACTGAAAGCAACAATCAGTCTTATCTCTCATGGTTTCTGTGGCTCAGGAATTCAGGAAGGACTTAACTATCGGTGCTGACTACAATTGCAGTCAGAGTGGGAACAGTGAAGAGCTGGAGCAGCTGAGGGCAGGTCAGGCACTTTTCTTCCTAGTAGTCTCAGAGTTCCTCCTTATCCTTCACTGTGTGTTGGTTTAGGCTTCCTTACAGCATGGCAGCCTCAAGGCACTTGAAGTGGTTATATGCGGGTGGCACACCCTCACATGAGCACCCCAAGGGATGAAAATGAACATGTGTAACATATTTACAACCTATCCTTGGAAATCACACAGCACCCTGTGTCATACACCTTGGTTAAGACAGTCACAAAGGCCTGCCTAGGCTGGAGGAGGGAAATCATAGCCTAGACACCATCCATTTATCTGTGGAAAGAGAAAAAAAGTCATATTGTAAGAAGAGTGGGCAGGACGAGAGATATTGTCGTGGCCACCTTTGGAAAACATAATTTGCCACACTGCACCTACCCTTCATACATACTTCATTTTTTGTACTTCTGGATTGTCCTTAACGCTATTAAAACCAGATTTTGCCTTCACTCTTATAAATATGGATGAACAAGTAATAATGCAAATGATAGATAAAGTGTCCATAGTAAAGTATCTACAAACTCCCACCAATCCCCTCTTTATTCCAATGTAAAAGCAACTGAAAGTAATGAGTTTTATTTTGGTAGAGTAGAGACCTTTACAAACCATAGAAGTCATTTTGTAGCCTATGTATTCTGATATTTCTATTTTCTGGCACATATGCTATAGACAAACCATAGTATATGCATAGAATTTTATAGCTAACAAACAAGCATAAAATTATATCACTGAATATACTACATTTTAAATAGACATTTCATTTTTTCAGGGTGCCTGGGTGGCTTATATGGTTGGGTGTCTTCCTTTGGCTCAGGTCATGATCTCTGGGTCCTGGGAACAAGCCCTATGTCCAGTCCTGACTTAGGCTGTGTCTGCTTCTCCCTCTCCCTCTGTTTCTCCTCCTGCTCATACTCTCTCTCTCTCTATGTCTATCTACCTGTCTCAAATGAATAAATAAAATATTTTAAAACATTTATGAAAAAGAAATTTCATTTTTTCAATGGTTTCTGAATATTCTTACATTTTCAGAAATACCTTACAGTGAAATCATTTTAAAAATAGCTCTTGGGACATTGTTGACTTGTATTTTTATTTTTTTATTTTATTTTATTTTTAATTTTAAATTATAAAATACTCCATACATATCAAAAAGATGAAAATAAAAAGGCATCTACTAATGAACCACAAGACTGTTAATTTTTGACCATATTAGCTCTGACTATATTAGCTCTCCTCTTTTCTCCCTCTCTCTTTTCATCTCTCTCCCTCTCTTTCTCTCTCCTTCTTTCTCTCAAAATCAGTTGCAAACACAATTTTAAAAATCATCCTCATATTTCTGCCCTCCCTTCTTAGGTCTGCCATATAAAAATGTATAGATTGCATAAATGTTGTAATTTACATGAATGTTGACCCAGAGGGTTGTGTAACTAGAACACAATTTTTTAAAAAGATTTTATTTATTTATTTGACAGAGAGAGAGAGAGAGAGCACAAGCAGGGGGAGTGGCAGGCAGAGGGAGAGGGAGAAGCAGGTTTCCCGAGGAGCAGGGACCCCAACGTGGGACTCAATCCCAGGGCACTGGAATCATGACCTGAGCTGAAGGCAGACACTTAACCAACTGAGTTACTCAGGTGCCCCCTAGAGCACAATTATTCATGGCAGTCCCAGAATTACAAAATTAGTGGTTTTCATTATAATACTAATTTTTATGCTTTCACTAGAAATAAGGAGTACATATAAATATTCTATCATGTGCTGGTCTTAAATTTAGGTTGGCGCTATTACATAATTAATTTGGAGTTTGCTTTTTTACTTACCTTATCCATGCTAATGTGTTTACATAATTACTACTCTGTAGTATTCCATTGAGCAAACCACAATCTACCCATTCCTCTGTGAAAGTAGTTATGTTTTCCCCCAATTTTATTTCTACTAACATGAGTGCTACAACTAACATTCTTTTTTTTTTTTAACTTAAGCTCTTCAACCAACATGGGGCTTGAACTCAGGACCCCAATGCCAAGAGATACATACTCTACTAACTGACCCAAGAGGGTACCCCAGTGATCAACATTCTTGAACAGGTATCCTTGTTCACGTAACAGTGAATTTCATAGAGAATAGATATACTTAGAAGCAGAATTGCTGGCAACTAGGTATGTAGATATTGTATATTACCAAATGTATCTCTGAGGTAGACTAGGCTACAGTAACAAATAGACCCCAAAATTTAATGCTTCAACTCAATAGCAATTTACTTCTCATTCACCCAAAAGCCTAGAATGGCACCTGCTCAGACCTTCATGGTCACTTGAACGAATACAGGCAGCTTGCAGAGTCGGTTGGGCGAGGGGAACTCTGCTCCATACAGCTCTTCGGGTAACCATGCTCGCAGGAATTCCGCCATATTTCACCTGTGGCTTCGAACTTTCCCTGTGCATTGCCATCCCAGTCAGGCCAAAAGAGAAAAATGCATGAAGCACATGCATTTTAATCCTGTTCTAATAGTAACACTCTACATCTAACTGCAAGGGAAGCTGGGTATCTAGTTGCATATCCAGGAAAAAGCAGAGAGAGGTAAACAGACAATCCAGCATAGTGCCACAATGTCGTGAAAAGCAATGTTTGACAGTCTGTCCGGTTTCCAGGACTTTGCTAACCACTGAATCTTACCTGAGCTTAGGATCCAACCTTCCTTGATTTGGTCTACCAACCCCCTGACTCTGATAGAACAATGCATTTAGAAAAGTCCTGGGTCCCAGTAACTCTCCCTGGAAACATCACCATTAGCAGTTTGTATTCCCAGTTGACAGACTGCTTCTCTGTCAAGAAGAACACACTTCATGGATTATACTGCTCTTAGAAATTAACATCTTCCTCCATAACTCTTAGAAGCCAAGACTTGCTAACCACACTGCTTCTGTTTCCCTAACCAGGCTACTCAATTCCCACAAATATGTTGTCACCAAACACCAGCAATATGGCCCAAACAAATGCTCTATTCTTCAGCCACCTGAAAATGAGCTCAACGTTTTTTTTTGAAAACTTTTTTTTTTTTTTTTTTTTTTTACATTTTTAAGTAATCTCTACACCTCATGTAGGGCTCAAATTCATGGCCCTGAGATGAAGAGTCACATGGTCTACCGACTGAGCCAGCTAGGTGCCCCATGAGCTCAATATTTTTAAATTGTGAGTCAAGTATAAAGTAAATTTCCCAAATAGCCCTCCTTTGACTAAGTGAGAATTTATGGTGACTAAATGGACTTATTTGTTATGGCTTCAGTAGGAAATGACTATTGGAAAACTCCTAACTCCAGTTTGTTGTTATTACGTGAAGAAATTCTAAGTTAAAAATAATTCAAAAAGTAGCTGAAGAAAAAGAATAATTGAAGTAAAGCTGATTGGATGTCATCTTGAGGCCAAAGCCTACAAAGTTATACCAACAATACTAAAAAGAATCTGATGATAAACATAAATTAAATACCTTAAATATTTCTTTGTTTTAATGTTAATGGCCACAATGTGCTCAGTTCTTCTTACCTAACACGTCAACTTTTATACTGCAATACAAGTTTACATTAAAAAAAAATCAATAACGTTGTAAAAGGAATACACTGTAATTGTTTATCTCTCTTGACTTTTTTTTTTTTTAAGATTTTATTTATTTATTCATGAGAGACACAAAGAGAGAGGCAGAGACACAGACAGAGGGAGAAACAGGCTCTTTGTAGGAAGCCCGATGAGATGCGGGACTTGGTCGCCCGACCCTGGATCACACCCTGAGCTAAAGGCAGACGCTCAACCACTGAGCACCCAGGTGCCACAACTTGATCTATCTTAATCACATAAAACATAGGCATTATGAGGAGAAAATGTGATCCATAACCCTAGAAATGATATCTTTTGTACCAAGATAGTGGCAAAGTTACTCGATTTTTAAGATCATTACAGCAGGTAGCATAACAGTTCATTTATATATTTGATTATTTAAATATCTGACATTTGCGGGGGCGGGGTGCCTGGGTGGCTCAGTTGGTTAAGCTTCTGGCTCTTGGTTTCAGCTCAGGTCATGATCTCATTGGTCCGTAGACCAAGCCTCAGGTCAGGCTCTGTGCTCAGTAGGGAATCAGCTTGAAGAGTCTCTCCCTCTGTCCCTCCCCACTCCTACGCACCACCCCTTCATGTGCTGGTGCACTGTTTCAAACAAGCAAACAAATGAAATCTAGCATTTGGGGGCACTGCCTGGCTCAGACAGTGAACCATGTGACTTGATCTTCCGGCTGTGAGTTTGAGCTGCATTTTGAGTGTAGGGATTACTTAAAAATGAAACTTTCAAAAATAAAAAATAAATGTTTAAAAATCTGACATTTGGTTTATTGTAATGTTACAACTGCTAAGTAGTAATTACTCTAGAGCACATTATGAGTTCTGAATGTCTTTTTATCTTATAAAAATTGTTCAGTCATGTTCCCTGCCTCTTTTTGTTCACTGGGTTTCAATATCACCCACAACGCCCCTCAAAATACTCTTTAGTTTCTTAAGAAACTAACATGGGAAGCAATCAACAAAAACTATATGTATATATCAAAGAAATAAATCTGATCCTAAATAAAGCTAATATTTGCCCATATTTCTACTAGTAAGGAATTACAGGAAGACTGCCATAAAATTTTAAAATAGAGTAAATTTCTTTAGTCATTGTGTGCTTTTTTAATTTTTTTTTAAGATTTTATTTATTTATTCATGAGAGACACAGAGAGAGAGAGACAGAGACAGAGGCAGAGGGAGAAGCAGGCTCCATGCAGGGAGCCCAATGTGGGACTCGATCCCAGGACTGCGGGATCATTCCCTGAGCCAAAGGCAGACACTCAACCACTGAGCCTAGTTCATTACTTTTAAACATTGTAACTATTTCCCTGTGCTATCATTAAATTGAAATTTCAACGTGATAAATGTAAGGGGAATTAGGTAAAAGTATTCCCCTTGCTGGGATTGCAGCAACCATTAGTTGTTATTCTATATTATAGTATTTATTAGTCATCTTACATTAATTTATAAACCTTTTGTCTTATAGCCTTCTACTTAAAATTCAATTGGCATCACAAAAAAAAAAAAACCAATGATGTAATATAAAATGAAGTTTTGTATTTAATTATGGTATTCTTCCTATTGTAGTTTTTGACCTTTGGGGAACATTTTATTACATTATTTCAAAAAAAGAAAGCAAGAAGAAATGGGAAGAAAGAAAAGAAACTGGTAGGGTACAAAGTAATAATAACAGAAAAATAAGTAAGACCTGAATCTAACCTTGTTGGAACCCATTGTCTGCTGGCAGAGTTAAATAGCTATAGCTTCACAATGAAAAGTGATGAATGTGTTTTCCACTGTGATGGTAACCATAGATTGGAGCCCAAGCTCCAGAGAAAGTTCAGGAGAACATATTTAACTTCTAATCCCAAAATTTATATATATATTTTTTTAGATTTTTTTTTTTTTTTAATTTGAGGTGGGGAAGGGCAGAGAGAGAAGGAGAGAAAGTCTAAGTGTGGAGCCTGACTTGGGGCTCTATCTCATGACCCCAGATCTCCATCTGAACAGAAACCAAGAGTCAACAGACTGAGCCACCCAAGTACCCCTGGAATATTTTTTCTAAGTGAGCATGGGGCGAGCACTTTGATAAGCCTCAACAATGCAGTCAATTTTTATGCTTTTGAACATTTAGGTTCCATTCAGTATTTTGTAATAATGTATAAAACTTTATTAAGTCCACCAAAGCAGGTAATAGATCTGAATGTAGTCAATAGTTGTGTGTTTTAAGAGAATTAACAAAGATAAGTGTTTGGTGTTTTTTAGAAGATTCATTTATGTTTCTTTTGGTATAATTATCTCAAACTGACATTGCAAAATAATTTCTGTAGTTATAATTTATCAAATCTCAAATAGGACATTAATGCAATTAAGTTGCAGTATCTGTTCTTTTCTAAACATATGGCATGTACCTGGATTTTAGAGTCAGAAAGTCTTCCATTTGGATAAAGAAGATGTGGTTTATGTATACAATGGAATATTACTCAGCTATTAGAAATGACAAATACCCACCATTTGCTTCAACGTGGATGGAACTGGAGGGTATTATGCTGAGTGAAATGAGTCAATCGGAGAAGGACAAACATTATATGTTCTCTTTCATTTGGGGAATATAAATAATAGTGAAAGGGAATAGAAGGGAAGGGAGAAGAAATGGGTAGGAAATATCAGAAAGGGAGACAGAACATAAAGACTCCTAACTCTGGGAAATGAACTAGGGGTGGTGGAAGGGGAGGAGGGCGGGGGGTGGGGTGAATGGGTGACGGGCACTGAGGGGGGCACTTGACGGGATGAGCACTGGGTGTTATTCTGTATGTTGGCAAATTGAACACCAATAAAAAATATAAATTTATTATTAAAATAATAATAATAATAATAATAATAATAATAATAATAATAAAGAAAGTCTTCCATTTGGAACCTTGCTCCATTGCTTATACGCTATTTGAACGGAAAGGGTTTTGTTTTGTTTGTTTTTTTTTTAAGTTTAGAGATATTTTAGTTTTATTATGTATTTGACAGGGAAAGAGAGAGAGAACACACAAGCAAGGGGAGTGGCAGACAGAGGAAGAGGAAGAAGCAGGCTCCCCACTGAGCAGGGAGCCCAACAGTAGGACTTGATCCCAGGTCTCTGGGATCATGACCTGAGCCGAAGGCAGACACTTAACCAACTGAGAGCCACCCAGGTGCCCCTCAACAGTAATTTCTTAACATGCTGTTGTCAATTTCAGTTCTCCCTTTATTACATGTGCAAAATGTGGAGGGTGTGCTCACTAGCTTTTGTCACCCTAAGGACAGCAAGGTATAAATTAAACAGTCTGTGCAGTGAGAGCAGACACTGCCCTCCTAACTTAAAGTCCACTCCTATGATTTCCAAAATCCTCTGACATGTTGAATGCAACTAATTACACCATAAAATATTAAAGCTTTAATCATATTTGAGAGGTAGAGAAAGCTGAGCCATTACCAGAAAGGAAAAGGTACAAATCAAACACCAACGGGGAGTGGAGTTCTTGTGGGTCAGATCGCCCTGAGTCTATTGCAGGTGAGCACTGAGGCTACCTTCTCTTGGTCTCTCTTCCTCTCTTCCCGTAAGATCCCTATAAAGTTCTTCATCCCTTCCTATCCCTTCCCTCCCCATCTGCACCGCCCTATTCCCTTTTCCTCACTCTCTGACTCAAAGTCCTTCTGAATCTGACAAACAACGGCATGAGACAGAGAATGAGAAAAGGAAGTGGGGGTAGGAGTTTTGGGGGCACCACAGAATATCAAATCCTACACACATTAGAGAAGACGGAAAATTGACCACCTCAAGGTTAAAATCATGGAATCTAGTGTGTAGTTTTGCCAAAGAGTATGGTATTTTTTTTTCTCATCTTGTTCTCCTTGTAGTATCCCAGTTTTGGGTGAGCCACATTCCCAGCAGGGTTGTGGGTAACTATCCTGTCCTAAAAAAAGACTGGGAGGAAGTGAGGTCTCTTACCAGGAAATACATGGTTACTTTTGCATTTGATTGGTTTATTAGCTGCATCACATAATATTCCTTATCTCCTAACCGTAATTGTCAACCCCAGGGATGGACCTTACCTTGCTTCCTATGTGTCATGGAGCACATAACACTAACACAGTCGCTAAATTGCTCTCTTTATCATCTCCCTGGATCATTTTCCCCTTACTTTTGTTACCATACCAAATTGTTATTGTCTGATGGTACTTATCAATTTCCTTTATATACAAAGGGTATTCATATACACATCCTTCATACTCTCTGCTAAACTGTAAGCTATCTAAGAACAAATTACATTTTCAATTTTTTTATGTTCACCACTTAACATCTGAAATGTATTAAGAACCTATAAATAAATATTAGTTGACAAAGAGCGTGAATAAACATTCTCTTCCTTTCTACAACTCTGTGATGACTCTGCTTCTGATTTATCTTTCATTTGGTATCTTTGACTCTGTAGTATTTTTACTATCTAGTTCTTGCTGTAATGTTTCCATTATCTTTACTTTCTAAGGCTACGAGATCTTTCTTCTCTACACTACTTTTATAAGTCTTGTGATATGGAACATACTTCAATAGCTTTGTAACATATTTTTAATGTCATCTTTTATGAACATAAAACAAATTCTATGCAGACACATGGCAAATGAGACATGTTCAACCAGAATGAGTTCTATTTTGTTATCTGCAATCTTCCCAAGTATGATCTTTTTTAAAAAATATATTTTACTTTATTTAAATTCAATTAATCAACATACAGTGTATTATTAGTTTCAGAGGTAAAGTTCCGTGACTCATCAGTTGTATATAACACCCAGTAGTCATTACATTATATGCCTTAATGCCCATCACCCAGTTACCGCATCCCCCCATCCACCTCCTCTCCAGTAACCCTCAGTTTGTTTCCTATAAGAGACTTATGATTTGTCTCCCTCTCTGATTTCATCTTATTTTATTTTCCCTCCCTTCTCATATGTTCTCTTTTTTGCTTCTTAAAATCCACATGAGTGAAATCATATAATAATTATCTTTCTCTGATTGACTTATTTCACTTAACATAATACCCTCTATTATTTCCCAAGTATGATCATACTAATATCTAAAATTGAGAGGAAGCCATCTTTCAGTTAAGAGACTTTCTATTAAATGTAACTGAGTGGAAAGTTTGGGAGGGTGTGATGAGTTTAAATTGAAAGAAAAATACTATGCATATATTAAGTTAATGTTAAAAATGGTTTAAAATGGAAAATACTCTGGTGCCCTGCCTCTAATTCTTCTAATAATTACCTTCATCACACCATAACTCTAAATAGTTTCTTATTTCTAGGTTTATCACCTTAATTTAATATGTACTACATCTTGAACTCTAATACAAAATATTTTTCATACTATTTTTCCAATCTACACCTTCTGCCAAATTAAATAGTTGATTTATTTCCATTATTGATTCATCATCACTAGGTAAACACGGGTAAGTTAGCTCTCCATCTATGACTCTGTTTTACTGACTCCCAAATAAAGAAAATCTGAAAACTTCATAAAATGTTGTGGAGATTGGGTGGCCCAGCAGTTTTAGCGCAGCCTTCGGCCCAGGGCGTGATCCTGGAGAACCGGAATCGAGTCCCATGTCGGGCTCCCTGCACGGAGCTTGCTTCTCCCTCTGCCTCTCTCTCTCTCTCTCTCTTTCTCTCTGTCTGTCATGAATACATAAATAAAATCTTAAAAAAAAAAAAGATTGTTGTGGAGATTAAATGAGTTAATATATGTAAAGAACTGTGCTTAACACATAGTAAATGCTATACAAGTAATGACTTGTTGCTGTTTTCCTTCAAATGGTTACGTTTATAAATTTAACATTATATTCTTAAATATTAATTTCTCATTCCATCAGTTTAGAAAATATATACTGGCTCCCTCCTCAAAATCCTATTCTTGTCTTTTCTTCCATTTGACCTTTGATCTTGTACCTCCAAATATATAGGAATTAAATAATTTAATTATTAATTTAATTCAATAATTAATTATGCTTTATAACCAAAATTAAGGTTTCTGTGTTTTGCATAGAATGATCTTGATAATTGAACTCTCCCCCAAAAGATAGCATTGACATTATGATCATGATGTGAATATTACTTAATAAACAGAAGAAGCAGGTAATATGATTATACTTTTTTAAAGTCCAACATAATTACCACCACGCACCAGTCAAAAAAATGATGTTCCAAACATTGATAAAATATTTTCTTTTCTCACATTCAACTATCTACTTAAATCATTCCATATTCAATTTGCTATATTTAAATTATTGTTTCTGATAAAACTTTTATTTCTCACTAGTATTTCTAATTGCTTTTCTTTTGCCTTGCTAGTAAAAGAAACATAACACTTTAACATATGCCTGAAGAATATCTACTGTGTACATACTACTGTCTGTTGCATTACTCTCCCAGGATCCTTCTTTTTTTTTTTTTTTTTTTTCCCCAGGATCCTTCTGATTTCCTGTTTCTATCTGGACAACCTTTGTCCTGATTTTCCTTTGGCTTAGCTTCATTGTTCTAATACTTTCCTCATCTTTCACTTTGTTCCTTGTTTTACTAAACTAGATATTCAAATAGTGTCCTCTAAAAATATGATTGGGAAGAAAATTTTCTGAGTTATTACAAATTTAAAAATGTATTATATGCTCTCATAATTGTTTGATTATTTAACTTTGCATAAAATATTGAGTTCAAAATCATTTCTCTTCAGTATTTGCTCAAATCCTGTGCTACTAATTAGAAGAGAAATGCCAGTTGGTTTCTCATTACTCTGCAGTGAACCTGGGTTTTCTTTATGGAGGCTTTAGAATTTTATCCATGGTAATTTGCAATATAATGAGAACATGTATGTATGTAATTTTATATTTTTATATACATATATAGCTCACTTGAATTTTCATAGGTATTTTCTTTTTTTTTTTTTTAAGATTTTATTTATTTATTTATTCATGAAAGACACACAGAGAGAGAGAGGCAGAGACACAGGCAGAGGGAGAAGCAGGCTCCATGCAGGGAGCCCGGTGTGGGACTCAATCCCAGGACTCCAGGATCATACCCTGGGCTGAAGGCAGGTGCTAAACCATTGAACCACCCAGGGATCCCCTTCATAGGTATTTTCAATTTAAAAACGTTGTTTTCAGTCCCCAAACATTTCTTTTTAAAAAAAAAATGTTATTTATTTATTTGAGAGAGAGAGAGAGAGCACAAGAGAGCACAAATTGGGGGAGGGGCAGAGGGAGAGGGAGAAGCCGACTCCTCGCTGAGCAGGGAGTTCCATGCAGGGCTCCATTCCAGGATCCTGAGATCATGATCTGAACCTAATACAGACACAACCGAGCCACCCAGGTGTCCCCTTTCTTCTCTTTTATATTTCCTATCCCTAGTTCCTCAATTCTCTCTTTCTGAAATACACGTTAGGTAAATGTTGGAGTTCCTGGATTGAGTCTCTATATAATATCTTTCCATCTTTATCTTTTTCCTTCTCATTCTGGGAGATTTTCTTATAGTCCTTCTATTGATTTTTTAAAAATAAGTTTTTGTTGGGGCATCTGGTTGTCTCAGTCCGTTGAGTGATTGGCTCTTGATTTCCACCAGGTCATGATCTCAGGATCATGAGATTGAGCTCCATGAGGGGCAACACACTAAGTGCAGTCTGTTAATCCCTCTCTCTCTGCTTCTCCTTCTGCTCACTCTCTCTCTCTCTCAAGTAAATAAATAAAATCTTTAAAAAATAAAATAATATTTTGTTTCCAAAAGTTGTCTTCTGATTGGTTATTTTTCATCATTTTTAGCAGTTGATAGCATAATTTTATGAATAAAATATCATTTTGAACTTTTCAGTAGGTAAATTCTGAGAGTTTTATTAATGTTATAAGTTCTCTATCACACATTGGCTCTGTTTTGCCAGTTTTTCTGTTTGCATGTTCATCTTGGCCTTTTACATTTATTTTATTTTTATTTTTTTAGAAATGGGGAGGACAAAGGGAGAGAGCAAGAGAGCAGTTTCCATACCACACTCAGGGCTTGATCTTCTGACCCTGACCTGAGATCATGACCTGAACCAAAATGAAGAGTCAGGTGCTCAACCAACTGTGCCACCCAGGTGCCCCTTGGCCTTTTACATTTAGACTGTTAATTTTCTTCATATTTCTGGGAATATATACTTGTCCTTTTATATTTATTAAAATTTAGGTTGATTTATGCTAGCATGGGTTTCTATCGTTGTGTGTTATTTCTCCAATAGGTCTCTCCACTGACTAGTAGCACCATATATGTAGATGTGTTAGAGTCACAGGTTGGCCAACTTTATGTAGGCTTTTCAAATAGAGAGCAAGAGGACAGTTTGGAGAAACACCAAAGAGTCAGAGTAGGGATGGGGGCACTTTGTTATGAGATATAACCCTTGTACTTTGCAGGAAGTTCTCTAAATTTCTTTAGAAAACAGCCTCGACTCAGCCCTACTGATAAATGTAAGGCTTTTAGTTGCTTTGCTCCTACACAGAGAGTAAAATCAGAAGGACAAACTGAACAGTTATTCTAGAAGTGGACTAATAACTATCCTGTTACAAATGCCAATTTCACAACTAGAGCCTCTCTAGGTTCTACCAGAAAGTTCAGATCCTATGACACTACAGCTTTTTCCTCCTTGTAAAGCGTTTCCATGTGTCATTTGTCAACAAACTACCATCCATTTTCCATCTTTCAGAAATTCATTGAAAACTCTATTTGAGTAATCAACCACTTTCCCATTTTATTTACTATTATGGGTTTATTCTCTTTTGTATTTCTTTACTGTCACTTAGATGATATTTGGGGAGAAAGTAGTATTAAATAAGTGTACTCATGCTATTAGCTTTATTTACTCATTTTACAAATATTTACTAAGTACATATCAGGTGTCAATATTAACATGAAATTGGTTTGTTGGACTATAGATTTTTCTCATTCTCAGAAGGCTGTTTTGGGAGAGCAAATAATTTTTAATTTTTTTAAAACAAATATGCCAAGAGGGATGCCTGGGCAGCTCAGCGGTTGAGAGTCTGCCTTTGGCTCAGGATGTGATCCTGGGATCTGGGATCAAGTCCCACATCAGGCTCTTCGCAGGAAGCCTGCTTCTCCCTCTGCCTAAGGTCTCTGCCTCTCTCTGTGTTTCTTTCATGAATAAATAAATAAAATCTTTAAAAATATATATACCAAAGAATCATGCAATGCTGCTAGCATTGGATGCAATTCTGCGTCACAAGTCTGCACACTCCTTTGCAACTGGTCCTGTGATAGCAGAACCTTTCATTTTACATTTATTACTTACTATGACTCCCACATTTTCTTCAAAGGGCACTGACATAAAGGCCTACCCCCTAACCATAGCTCCACTGAAGGAAAACTAGATGGAGCTGATTAACTCTCTGCCTGAACCAGCAGCCAAACTCCCTCCCTCTGCCTTCCACTTTTCCTTTAGGTGCTTTTTACCTTTCTGGAACACTGCCCTTTCGTAACAGTCTGCCTTCTACATATTCTTAACAGTACAGAATAAATAGCAAGCTCTTAAAAAAATTATTAGGCCAAATTTGAAGGAAAAAACCCGAGAACCTAGGGAGTTACTTTTAAAAAGGAAGCTCGTTTTGGTTAATGGCATTTCCCCAAGATCAAGGGTGAGAGTAGAATTTGACACTGATATGGACCGCAAGGCAGATAAATCCATCCACATCTGGAACAAGGGTTGGGGGTTGGAGTATGCTTTAAAGGATCATCCCTGCACCAAACAGGGACTCTTCTTTCAAACTGAGAAAGCGCCTACGTAGAGTTATAGCCCACTCAAATTCCCTGGGACATCCGGGAAAACTCAAGACATGAATTTGGTTTTCTATGGTCCAGGACTTACAACACGCCCAGACAAAAAAGTGCTAACTTTTTTTGGAGAAAAGTAACTTCAAAGTGTTTTATTTTCAAATATCATGCCCAGGAAACTGACATAGCCAGGCACCTCAAAAAAAACAAAAAAACAAAAAAAACAAAAAAACAAACAAACAAACAAACAAACAAAAAAACACCTAGCTACTCTGAGCAGGGAACAGATCCTCAGAGACGTCAGGTGTTGGGATACCACATGGAGACTCTAAAAACACGATGCTGACCATTTAGAGGAATGCATACAGCATCGGGGATGTCTTCAGAGAAGAGAAAACCATATAAAGTGATACCTGCAGGTAGGAACACGTGGAAGATAGATCAGCCTTTTAGTCTTGAGAACCTGACAGGAGAGGTGCTAGACCCCTTAATGGGCTTGGGAAATAATAGACATTAACGCGAGTCACAGAATCTGAACATTCCCTATGGATCCATTCTTGTAGTCCGCTAGGGCTGCCAAAGCGAAATACCGCAGGCTGCAGAGTTTAAACACCGGCGATTTATTTCCCACAGTTCTGGAGGCTGCGTGCCTAAGCTCAAGGGGCCAAGTGGGTTGGTTTCTCCAGGGGCCTTACCCCTTGGCTTGCAGTGCTCTGCCCCCGCTGTGCGTCTGCATGTGCCTTTTCCTTGTGCACTGGCATCCCTTGGGGCTCCTCCTCTCCTTCTTATAAAGGCTCACTCAGGCTGGATGACAGTCGCATCTTTATCACTTCGTTTAACCTTAAGTATCTCTTTAAGGACCTTAATCAAATACAGTCACACTGAAGGTTAAGGTTTCAACATATGAATTGTGTCAAGAGAAAATACTTGCTAGAAAACTCTAAGAGTGGGTTATATCCATTTTGAGCTCACAGATATGTATAAAAGCTTAAGTAATAACAAAAGAACAATAGAGATTGATAAATCTCTAATAGAGATTAGATTTTATCATCATCATAGTTATAATCTCATAGAACTTTGGTAGAACCATTTGACAGGCTGAATTCATAGCATCAAACAAAACAATCTTCAAGAATTGTATTTTATAAAAAAAAGAATTGTATTTTATACTTAACTATTTAATTTCATATATATATTTTTATATTTTTTGAAGATTTTATTTCTTTAATCACGAGAGACACAGAGAGGCAGAGACATAGGCAGAGGGAGAAGCAGGCTCCATGCAGGGAGCCTAATGTGGGACTCGATCCCAGAACTCTGGGATCATGCCCTGAGCTGAAGGCAAATGCTTAACCACTGCCACCCAGGAATTCCTAATTTCATTTATATTAAAAAGTCTTTGGGGATCCCTGGGTGGCACAGCGGTTTAGCGCCTGCCTTTGGCCCAGGGCGCGATCCTGGAGACCCGGGATCGAGTCCCACGTCAAGCTCCCAGTGCATGGAGCTTGCTTGCTTCTCCCTCTGCCTATGTCTCTGCCTCTTTCTCTCTCTCTCTCTGTGTATGACTATCATAAATAAATAAAAAAATTTTTTTTAAAAAGTCTTTGAAGAAAAATATCCCATTTGGGATTTTTTTACTTCTGTGAGGTGGAACTAAAAAGAATATTAATTTTGTCGACTCAGATTTTGGAGTTGCTCATTTACAAACTATCCAAGCAAGATGGAAATCTATTATCACATGTATAAAAAGCTGAAGGAATCAAAGATAGCCTTTTTTACTGTCCTTTGCAGATGATAGTACTAGCATAGCAGGACTGACTAACAACCACTGATTGCCTGCAAAAGAAGTTCATTTGCTGCTGAGGAAATACAATGATGTGCCTGGAGAAGGTAAGCCTTTCTCACATGATACCTAGTGTGAAGATCCCCCTGACATTTAACTCTAAGAAGATGCTGGAATTGGTATGCTTGTAATGAATGCTGAGAAGGACATGGAAATTCAGTGGTGATTCTATTTTCCTTAAAGCCAAATCTACTTCCACTGCCACATTTTTAATCCAAAGTGTAAGCACAAAATGTTTGGGTAGAGGAAATAGTTGATGCAAAGATATTTTTTTAAATGTGTATATGTAAAAGCAAATTTTTAAAATTTACTTCTTATCATAAAACTTTTCAAATATACACAGGAAAGAACAGTATAATAAACCCTTTTGGCCTTTTCACCTAGCATCTACAATTAACAGTATTTTATCACTCTTCTGTTATCTAATCTCCATTAACTTTTTTTTATTTTTTTCAATTTCCCTGTATTTATTTATTTATTTTTTTAATAAATTTATTTTTTATTGGTGTTCAATTTGCCAACATACAGAATAACACTCATCACCCATTCACCCCCACCCCCCGCCCTCCTCCCCTTCCACCACCCCTAGTTCGTTTCCCAGAGTTAGGAGTCTTTACGTTCTGTCTCCCTTTCTGATATTTCCCACACATTTCTTCTCCCTTCCCTTCTATTCCCTTTCACTATTATTTATATTCCTCAAATGAATGAGAACATACAATGTTTGTCCTTCTCCGATTGACTTACTTCACTCAGCTCCATTAACTTTTAAATTTATTTATATTTTCTGGAGTCATTTAGGTAAAATTTCAGATATCATATGGTTTCACCCCATATGAATTTCCACGTGTCTCTAAAAGATAGGGGATTCTTTAAAAATACTGTTAACACACTTAATGAAGTTTTTTAAATTTCATAAACACCCAGTCTGTGTTCAACTTTCACCAATTACATTGAAAGTCTTCTTGTGGTTTAGTTATTTGTCCAGTTGTTTATTAGCTTGTTAAAATAGAATCTAAATAAGATTTACATATTGTATTTGTTTCACATGTCTTTAAGTTTCTTTTTTCATTTTCTTTTATTTTTTAAGTAGGTTCCATGCCCAATGTGGGGCTTGAACATAAGATCCTGAGATAAAGAGTTGGATGCTCTGTTTACTGAGCCGGCCAAGCATCCCTAAGTTCCTTTTAATTATATTTCTCCCTTCTCTTTGTTCTTCTTCTTATTATTATTATTATGTTAATTTGCTCAAGAAACTGGGTAACTTGACTTGTAGCATTTCCATGTTCTGAATTTGCCAGATTGTATCTTCATAGTCAAGGGAACAGCAATCTTAAGATTGTGTATTTTAAAAATAAGTAGGGATCCCTGGGTGGCGCAGCGGTTTGGCGTCTGCCTTTGGCCTAGGGCGCGATCCTGGAGACCCAGGATCGAATCCCACGTCGGGCTCCCGGTGCATGGAGCCTGCTTCTCCCTCTGCCTGTGTCTCTGCCTCTCTCTCTCTCTCTCTCTGTGACTATCATAAAAAAAAAAAAAAAAAAAAAATTAAAAAAAATAAGTAAATAAATAATAAAAATAAATAGACAGTAAATTAAAAAGACTGCTTCTAAAAATAATTAGGAACATCCCCGCCCCCCAGTTTTTATTTTTCATTTATTATTTATTTTTTTAAATATTTATTTATTTATTATTTATGATAGACATAGAGAGAGTGAGAGAGGCAGAGACACAGGAGGAGGGAGAAGCAGGCTCCATGCCAGGACCCTGATATGGGATTTGATCCCGGGTCTCCAGGATCGCGCCCTGGGCCAAAGGCAGGCACTAAACCACTGAGCCACCCAGGGATCCCCCGCCCCCCAGTTTTTAAATTGAGAAATAACTGACATATGTCATTATGTAAGTTTAAGGAGTACAGCATGATGGTTTGATTTTAATCACTTTATGTGTTTGAAAGTGATTACTACAATAGATTGAACTAATATCCATCTCTCATATAGAAAAATTTAAAAAAGAAAAAGTAAATTTCTCCTTGACCAGAACTCCTAGGAACATCTTTTTGAGGAAGAACAGAATGTTTTATATCATAGGATTGTCTATATTTATATCAAAAGTATCAATCAAATCTTCGATCCAGAAATAAAAATAAATCTTTACTTTAGTCAATTATTCTGAGAAGAGAGAAAGCTTAATCCTCTTAATAGCAACATCACCATCAGCAGTACCTACAGACTTACTCAGAAAAGTAGCTTCTCTAAAGATCCCAGTTGAAAGTAAATTAAAAACTTCAATATGATACTTAGTCTCACAAAGGCTCATAGAGTGATCCTAAGGGCAACATAGTTGCTGTGTGTTGAACAATGGTTTTTCATGCGCTGTAAGATCAAACTGTCGGGGCACCTGGCTGGCTCAGTCAGTAGAGCAAGTGACTCTTGATCTCAGGGTTGTGAATACGAGCCCCGTGTTGGGTGTGGAGACTACTTAAAAATAAAATATTTTTAAAAATCAAACTTAAAACTGAACTGCTAATACTTTTTAATAATAAACTTAAAATAACAATGATTTTTTTTTAAGTTTTAGATTCATTATTGTTTTCTAGAGGTTTCTCCTTTTAATATACCATTTGGTTTGGCATCAGTTTTTGCTGCATATTCACTTTACCATTCAGCTCTTTGTCATTTGCCTAAAATGTTAACCTCTGTATGACTAAATACTTATTTCATTTCATTGTAATGTGAAAGAGATGCCCGCTTCCTCCTACCCCAGCTGGAATTGGGGTTTTCCAATCCATCTTTAGTGTAATTTGAATTCCTCTTATTCTAACTAGTACTCACATATTTGAACCAAACATCCCTCCTATTTTTTAAGATTATTTATTTATTTATTTATTTATTTATTTATTTATTTATGAGAGAGAGAGAGAGAGGCAGAGACACAGGCAGAGGGAGAAGCAGGCTCCATGCAGGGAGCCCGACGCAGGACTCGATCCTCAGTCCCCAGGATCACATCCTGGGCGGAACGTGGCGCTAAACCACTAAGCCACCCGGGCTGCCCGCTCCTACTACTTTTATTGGGGGAAAGGGAGAGACACAGACAAGAGTCTAGTGATCCCATAAGGAGTATCAATGGCTAGCATTTTTTTTTTAAGGTTTATATATTCATTTGAGAGAGAGAGAGAGAGAGAGAAAGAGAGAGCGCAGGGGAAGGGCAGAAAGAAAGGGAGAGAGAAAGTCCCAAGCAGAGGCCACACCAAGTACAGAACCTGACTCTGGGCTTGATCTCAATATCCTGAGATCATGACCTGAGCCGAAACCAAAAGTGGGATGTCCAGCTGACTGTGCCACCCAGGTGCCCCTAAAATTTTTGGTTTAGATGTATTTGCCTTAATCTGAAGATTAGTGGGTTTCATATAAGCTCACAGGCTCCTGTTACCATCCCCCACCTTTCCTCATGTTCATTGTCTACTAAGTCACTACAACTAAGTTTGGTTAGGAGGAAGCACTGTATAAATAGTGGTGGCGGGGGTGAAGGTCACGTCTCTCAGAGCCATAAACTTAACACTTAAGGTGCCAACAAAGCAGCACATTCCCTGAAGGTAGGTGACAAAGCTGTCTATGTTCTACTCCAGGCCTGGAGAAATGACCCCCCCCCCTTCTATACCACACTCAGTCTTCCGGATACCAAAGAAGTGGTGCTTTGTATTTTCACATTTTATGAGCTCCTTCATCGAAAACAACCCCTTTGGCTTCTACCCGCGGAAGCATTAGGACAAAATTATACTCTCCTTGGCTCATGAACCAATATGCTGTCCAGACCCCATTGTCTTTGATCCCTGGCCTGGTGGATGCAGAAGCAGGGTGATTGGGGCATTGATGGGATAAAGACAGAGGAAAAGATGACAATGAGATAATAAAAATCCTTCCCACAAATCCATTCTTGGCAGATTGAAGCCATCAAGCCATGGAATGTTTATCAAATTACTACCATGAGCCAAATATTGTGCTAAAGGCTAGAGATCAAGATGTGGGCTATATATGATCTCTGTTCTTTTGAAGCCTACAATCCAGAAGAGAGAAGGATCATTATACAATTAATGTACACATGCTTAATAAAATAGTTACAAGTGGGCAAGGTTAAGAAAAAGTTGAGGGGTAACCAAGAGAATATAATGGAGAAACTGTGGTATAGGGAGTTAGAGAAGGTGTCCTGAAAGAAGCAATGTTTGAGCTAAGACCAAAAAAATTATATAGTTTCTTGATTCCATTTTAATAAAACATCCAGAATAGACAAATCTACAGAGACAGAAATTAGATTAGTCAAAGTGATTATTGGTGGCTTAGGGCTGGCAGGAGGATGGGAGTTGGATGATGATAGCTAAAAGATTTGAGATTACTTTTTGAAGTGATTTAAATCTCCTACAATTGATTGTGGTGATGGTGTGCAACTGTGAGTGTATTAAAATCATTTTGAACATTTTAAGTCAGAACATTTTAAGTCAGTGAATTGTATGGTATGTGAATTATGTCTCCCTAAAGCTGTTACCAAAAAAAAAAAAAAAAAAGAAAGAAAGAAAAGAAAAGAAAAAATCAGATTATGTCATTCCTTGCTTAACACATTCCCCAGTGGCTTTCAATTTTGTTTGTAATAGATTCTAAATTCCTTTTTTTAGCCTACTAGGTTCTTGCCAATCTCTCAGCTTTCTAACTTGCACCATATGCTCCAGTCACACTAGCCTTTTCTGTTTCTAGAGCATCCCAAATTCATTACCATCATAGTCTTGAATTAGCTTTTTCATTCCCTGGAGTACTCTTCCTTTGTGACCTCCCTGATTGTCTATTGTCACACAGTCTCATCACTACTTCCTCTTGTCTGATGAAATCTTTTCCCTGGTCCTCCCTTCAAAATTTCCAGTATGTGTTCTAAATTCCAACTTGGGATCAGGAAAGTTTCCTACCTACTTTTTTCTGAATGTTTAAAAAAGATTGTTTTTCTTAAGTATTCTCTGCACCCAACAAACTCACAATCTGAGATCAAAAGTTGCATGCTCTACCAACTGAGTCAGCATGTTTTTACCCTCACTTTTTAAGTTTCCTTCACATTTCTTTTTTTTTTTTTTTCCTTTTAGTTTCCTACAGATTTTTATTGAATGGACTACCTGAGAGAACTTTTCTTATAAAGCCTGGACCCTTCTGGAGGATCCCTGGGTGGCTCAACGGTTTAGCACCTGCCATTGGCTCAGGGCGTGACCCTGGAGTCCTGGGATCAAGTCCTGTATGGGGCTCCCTGCAGGGAGCCTGCTTCTCCCTCTGCCTGTGTCTCTGCCTCTCTCTCTCTCTCTCTCTGTGTGTCCCTCATGAATAAATAAATAAATCTTTAAAAAAAGAAAAAGCCTGGACCCTTATAGCAAATGCTACATTTTCTTGAGGCTCTGTATCCATAAACATTAAGTTGTACATAATATTTTGTAGCTTATTTTCCTCAACAATAGTTTGAATTCAAACAAGAGTTATAAACAAGTTATTCAGTTTCAGTGACATAATTTGAAAAGGTTATAAATGGTCAGCCTAGCCTAGGAATGCCAGATTGGTCCCTTTTGAACAAAGTCATGACTACATTTAGTACCATAAAAAAAGAGGTCCCTCATACCTTGTTCCAAGGAGTCTTGCCTCGTGGGTCTAGGCTCTGTTGTAACTTGCCAAGCTTCCTGTTGAAGTTGCTTCTCCACCTCTGGACTGTGTGACATAGACTCAGTGCATCTTGGGAAACTGCAAGCTTCACGAATGACTACTATCCCCTTCTTTATCTTCTGTGTGGTATGAAGAGAGTTGTAATCCTTCTATGCCTTTGGGCTAAGGACCTACCCTTTCGCCTTCCCACTGTGACTGGGCCTAGTGCAGGCAGCATAAAACTTATCTTAATCATATCTGATGAATCTGGTTGTCTATAGTCAGAGTACAAATAACAGCTCTAGCAAATAGGACATCAGACTTTAACTAGTTGACAGTTATATTTAACTGACTCTCAGCAGATACCCTTCATGGCCTTGACTTAATCGAAATCTGGTTATTCCTTGAGGACCTTATTTGCTCTGCAATCCTCTCAAGTAGAGGCTACATATTTTTCACACCCCTCTTACCTTGGGCTAGGCTTTCCATTTCTCCATGGCAGCTTCTTCTAGATCACTTATTTCTCTCCCTTCTGGGGGAAAAAACCCTGCTACCTCTCTATCGCCCTCTTCATTTGCCATCATCTATCTGTTAATGGTCTTTTCATCTTGCCTTTAGCTTCTAGCTCAGCCATCAGCACTCCTACCATTATGCAATTTTTACAATATCCAGTTTTCATGTAAAGGACTCATTTAATACACCGAACTCTCATATCCTTGACACTCACTTCACTTCACCTTAAGTATTCATTCCCAGAGTCATATCAGAAAACTTGTCATCACCTGAAATTATACTACTTCCAATTTCAGAAATCTTCAGTTTCATCACCAGCCTGGCCTTCCTTGCTTTACTATCCATAGTAGTGTAATTTTCTTCCTCATTCAGATGTCAACCTACTGAGCCTTGCTACCTTCTCATTATCTATTATCTTTTTCTCGTCTTTACTTCCTGTGTCCCTCTGCTTCTAGTCCAAGATCTGACTCATTGTTCATTGTTACTACTCCCTAAAAATTATCTACAACTTATTGCTTCTCTCTTCTTCCACTACACTTGCCTGGCAAAATCTCAACTCTAATTGAATCCAATTATCCACATTCTCAATGCCTATTGCTGAGCAGTAGACTGTTGCTGAGGTAAATCATACAACTAAGCTAGCTGGCTTCATTTTAGATTCTTTAAAAAAAAAAAAAGATTTTATTTATTTATTCATGAGAGACACACAGAGAGAGAATGGCAGAGACAGGCCGAGGGAGAAGCAGGCTTTCTGCGGGAGCCCGATGCAAGGACTCAATCCCAGGACCCTGGAATCACCACCTATGCCAAAGGCAGATGCTCAACCACTGAGCCACCTAAGTGCCCCCATTTTGGATTAAAAAAAAAAATCTTATTGTTTATTTGACAAAGTGACCACAAACAGGGGGAGAAGGAGAGGGAGAGGGAGAAGCAGACTGCCTGTTGAGCTGGGAGCCTAATGTGGAGCTCCATCCCAGGATGCTGGGATCATGACCCAAGCTGAAGGCAGACGTTTAATTGATTATAGCTTCATTTTATCATCCCAACACATCCCATCCCATTTTATCACGCCCAACACTACCCAAAACATCTTTTCCATTTTCCTTGGTAAGCTTGCTTTTCTACTCCTAGAGACATCAACTTCATTGCTTCTCCTTTCTCCTCATATATTCTAATATGCCTCCTTTGCTTACTGTCAGTCATTAGGAAGAACTTCTTCATCCTCTCACAATAACAAAAACAACAGTTTTAACTGTAGCTTGACCCACTCGTCCCTCCTTTCAAATGGTGAGAGTATCCTTATGCCTACATAATGCTAACCCCCAAAGGTTTAGTGTTAGCATATAAACCAGCAAACTACTCACAAACACACAACTCTCCTTTAAGTAGACCTCTGTTGCCTCTTGCTGTTGCTCCATTTCTATGCTTCCCTTAACAATAAAACTTCAAGTCAGCTGCTATGCACGTTGTCTCTGTCTCAATATCTACTGTTTCTTCTTCTGTTTCTACAGAGGGAGCTTTAGCTGCAAATCAACAAGTTTTTTTTTTTTTTTTAACTTCAATCTTGATATTATTTCTTGGTTTCTTATGTGGCAAAGCCATCACTATGAATTGCACATCTTTTATTAGACACTATGAGTAAAAAACTGTTCTCAATTAACATAAAATAAATTACAGAAAGAAAATTCCGGCAAAGCAAAGCATACCCTTTGTAGAACATAATTATGAGAACAGCAGCAGAACCTACAGCGCCCAAGAGAGGGTTCAGCATGATTTGTGCTAATGCACATCAACTAAAGGTTTACTTTTCCATCTACCCAAAGTTAGCTCTCAATGTCTTAGTATGTGCAATAGCACTCAGAATATGCATACAAACATAAATATATCAGTGTCTATTAATGGCTGCTTTAAATATACATATCTTTAAAGAAAAATATTTCAGAATCAAGTGACATAAAGATCAGTGCTGTGTGGAGCAACATTAACCAAATAAGCTAGGCTATAAATGTGCTTACTGCTGGGGACACAGAAATGAAATGTCTTGGTCCTCTAAGAGCTCAAATTCTTTCCTTTTTTTTTTTTTCTTTCTAGATTTATTCATTTATTTGAGAGACAGAGACAGTGAATGCACAAGGGGGAGGGGAAGAAGGAAAGGAAAAGAATCTTAAGCAGATTCCCTGCAGAGCACAGAGCCTGACTCAGGGCTCCATCTCACGACCCTGAGACCATGACCTGGGCCAAAAGCAAGAGGTAGACACTTGGACACTTAACCGACTCGGCCACCCAGGTGCCCCTCAGAGCTCAGATTCAAATGGAAAAGACAGCAGCCTAATAAGTTCTACAACAGAAATGTGTACAGGGTGCAAAGTGAATAATGAAGTATTATGCTTTGGGAGGGAGACAATTAGAAAAGATTTTATGAAAGAGACATGTGAGTAAGAGTTTGCCAAACAGAATTTTCCAGTAGAGAAAGAAGCATGTACAAAGGAAGGGAAGAGTGAGATAGCACCACAGAATTATGAGGAGTTTGGTGGCTGGACCATGAGAAGCAAGTCAAAGATATTTGTGAGTTGATATCGGATCATGCCTGATCTTACAAATCATGCTAAGAAATTAAACATAGGATTATATTTTAGTCAGGGTGGAACTTTGAAAGGTCATAGCAGAGAAGTAACATTATTTTTTTAAAAAAATGTATTTATTTATGATTGAGAGAGAGAGAGAGAGAGAGAGAGAGAGAGGCAGAGACACAGGAGGAGGGAGAAGCAGGATATAAATATATCCTTTAAGTAGGCTCCGCACCCAGCTTGGAGCCCAACATGGGCTCTATGTGGCACATGACCCTGAGATCAAATCCTGAGTGGAGATCAAGAGCAGGATGCTCAACCACCTGAGCCACCCAGGCACTCCAAGTTTTATATTTCCTTTAAAAATGTTATTACAAAAATAAATGTTATTACAGAGTTGTATGATTAACTGGGAAGAATCTTTACTGTATATTACTGATTTTTTTAAAAGCAAACAAAGCAATACAGATAGTAAATCCCATTTTGTATACAAATCTTTGCATAATCAACTTCTATTTCCTTTTTAAAAATTTTTATTTAAATTTAATTTGCCAACCTATAGTATAATACCCAATGCTCATCTAATCAAGTGCCCTCCTTAATGCCCATCACTGTTACTCCATCCCCCCACCTACCTCCCCTTCTTCAACTCTTCGTTTCCCAGAGTTAGGAGTCTCTCATGTTTTGTCTTTCTCTCTAATTTTTCTCCACTCAGTTTCCCCTCCTTTTCCATATGGTCCCTTTCACTATTTCTTATGTTTCACATATGAGTGAAACCAATTGACTTATTTCACTTAGCATAATACCCTCCAATCCTATCCACAGCAATGTAAATGATAGGTATTAATCCTTTATGATGGCTGAGTAATATTCCATTTGTAGATATACCACAACTTCTTTATGCATTCATCTGTCGAAAGACTCTTTTTCTTTTTTTTTTTTTTGTTAAAGATTTATTTTATTTATTCATGAGAGACACACAGAGAGAGGCAGAGACATAGGCAGAGGGAGAAACAAGCTCTCTGCAGGGATCCTAATGCGGGACTTGATTCCAGATCCCAGGATCACTCAAAGGACTCTTCTTTAAAAGATATTTTATTTATTTTAGAGAGAGAGAAAGACAGAGATAGCAAGCGAAAGAGTCCTAAGAATGTAAATTCTGTATCAAAAAGTGTGTACATTTAAGGGCTTTTGAGGGACGCCTGGGTGGCTCAGTTGGTTAAGTGGCTGACTTCAGCTCAGGTCATGATCTTGGTGTCCTGGGGTTGAGCCCCACAGGCTTCCTGCTCAGTGGGGAGTCTGCTTCTCTCTCTCTCTCTCTCTCTCAAATAAATAAATAAATAAATAAATAAATAATCTTTAAAAAATAAAGGCTTTTGGTACACTTTCCCAAAATTTTCTCTAGAAAATTATCAATTTGTATTCCATCCTTAGTATATGACAGTTTATCCATTCCACATCAACACTGAATTGTGACTTTTTAAAATATTTTACCTATCTGCCTGATGATATTTAATATGAAGTTGATCATCTTCTGATACATTTGTTAAAGATTTATTTTCTTCTGGAGTCTTAAACATATCTGGAAATAATATTAGCATAAAATGTGAGATTGGGATCCAACTTTAACTTTTCCCCCAATTGTTGCCATGAAGCAAATAATCCTTTCCCTACAGACTTGAGATGGCATCTTTATTAGAGACAAAGATTTTATGGGGTGCCTGAGTGGCTCAGTCAGTTGAGTGTCTGCCTTCGGCTCAGGTGATGATCCCAGGGTCCTGGGATGGAGCCCTGCATCAGAATCCCTGTTCAGGGGCGAGCCTGCTTCTCTCTTTCTGCTGCTCCCCTTGCTTGTGCTCTCTCTGTCACATAAATAAATAAAATCTTTAAAATTTTTCATTTTATTTATGTTTATTTTTCTGCTTCCGGACTTTCTTTTCAACATCTTTACTGAGATGTAAATTCACATACCACACAACTAACCCATCTAAACTGTACAATTTAATGGTTTTTGGTATACTATATGATTAATTTTTGAAGAATGTGGTAAAACATATATAAAAGTTGCCATTTTAACCATGTTTCAATGTACAACTTAGTGGCATTAATTACATCCAGAATGTCCCATTATTTCTAAACTTTTTCATCATCCAAATGGAAACTCTGTAACCATTACAGCAAATCCTCATTCCCCCTGTTCCTAGCCTTCTTATTCTGTTAACTGACCATGTCTCTGTTCCCTAGAAGGTTTCATGCCATTTTTACTATAAGTTTATATATTCTTATGCTCAAATTGAATCCCCATATCCCACCCCTGCAGGTTACTTTTTTTTTTTTTTTTAACTTTGATGACTATATTAGCTCTGCCATTCTCTTAGATTAAAATTCTCTTGCCGGGGCATGTGGGTGGCTCAGTTGGTTGAGCCTTAGGCTCAGGTCCTGATCCCAAAATCCTGGGATTGGGTCCCACATTGGGCTCCTTGCTCAGCAGGGAGCCTGCTTCTCCCTCTCCTGCTCCCTCCGCTTTGCTCTCTCTCTCTCTCTCTCTCTCTGTCAAATAAATAAATAAAATCTTTAAAAAGGACTTGCCAAATTAAAAAACGAATGGCAAAACATTCATGGTTATTTTGAGGAGAACTGACATCTTCATTATATTGTTTTTCTCTACATAGAACATAGTAGTATGTCCTTATTTAGGTTTCTGTTTAAAAAAAATAACAGTTTCACTGAGATAAAATTTACATACCAGACAATTCATCCATTTAAAGTGTACAATTCAATTGTTCTTAGGAAATTGACAGATAGGTGTAACTATTATGACAGTAAATTTTAGGACATTGTTACCATTTTGAAAAGAAACTCTATACTTTTATTTATTTTTTTTTAGATTTATTTATTTATTTATGAGAGAGAGAGAGAGAGAGAGAGAGAGAGAGAGAGAGGCAGAGACACAGGTAGAGGGAGAAGCAGGCCCCATGCAGGGAGCCCGATGTGGGACTCGATCCTGGGACTCCAGGATCGTGCCCTGGGCCAAAGGCAGGCGCCAAACCACTGAGCTACCCAGGGATCCCTGAAACTCTATACTTTTAGCCATCACTTCGCTATTACCCCTTCAACCACAGTCCTAAGCAACCACTAACCTGCTTTCTGGAAGAGGGCATTCCTGTCAGAAGTAACAGTATGAGCAGACTTTAGGTTGAGAGACAGCATGGATGTGTATAGGAAACAGTAAGAAGTTATATCCTGTTGTATCATGAATTTAAAAAACAGGTAATAGAAAAGAGGCTGAAGAGCTGGACAAGTGCCAATCCTAAAGTCACTGAGGAACATTATCACACTTATTTTATTTATTTATTTATTTTTAGAGAAAGAGAGAGAGAGATAGGAGGGAGGGACAGAGGGAGAGGGAGAGAGAGAATCTTAAGGAGGCCCCATGGTCAGAGCAGCAGGTAATAGTGAGAAAAGAGGCTGAAGAGATAGACAAGGGCCAATCTTAAAGTGTCTTAATGGTCATATTAAGAAGTTTGAATTTTATTCTTTTTATTTTGGAGAACCATGGAAAGATTTCAAGTAGGGAGGTGACATTGTCACCGAGGGACATTATCATATTTATTTATTTATTTATTTATTTATTTATTTATTTATTTAAGAAGGAGAAAGAGATAGGAGGGAGGGGCAAAAGGAGATGGAGAGAGAGAATCTTAAGCAGACCCCATGGTCAGTGCAGAGCCCGGCAGGGGGGCTTGATCTCACAACCCTGAGATCATGACCTGAGCCAAAACTGAGAGTTGCATGTATCTGACTGAGCCACCCAAGGTGTTCCTCATTATCACACTTTCTTTGTTAAAATATTTTCATTATTTTCACTCACAATATGTTAACCAGATAATGAATTATTTGTAGCTCCAGAACCACACAGATTTTCTGGAACTTTCTTGCCCTTGTAGGCATCAATATGTCAGATACCTTTTTCCCTCTCCACGCCAGGTAAAGCATGAATACATGTCCCTGTGCCAAGCACTGTCAAAGCACTTAATGGCAGAATTGATCCTTCCCTGTACCTTATAGTTGCTGAAGTCTGCAAAGGTGTTTTATGCCTTGTGCAGACCTGGTGCATGGAGAAATTTTATTTTATTGTTTGACCCAGCCTCTCTAGGCCCCCCTGATCTTTGGTACACCATGCAAATTATCTACCCTGAGTCGGGGCAGACACTTCCTTTTCACCTACTGTTTCCTGCTGAAAGCATGAGTAGCTAGCTGGGAGCTATCTTTCTGGAAAAAGTAGGCAAAAAAAAAAAAAAATGTGTAGGAAGGGAGCAAGTGTGACAGAAGGACCAATGTATTCTGGATGAAGCCCCTAAATTCCACAATGACCTTAGTAAAATGAATTCAGAATATTTTGGTTCCACTGCTTTGATCCCATGTTTAAGAATAAAAACATTTCAATCTATTCTAAACTAACATGGAAGTGTGTCTGTGTACGCAGAAAGTGTTTTCCAGAAAAAAAAAACCCATTAAATATACTTGATAGTTTTATCGATTTTCCGTTTGCTGAGGTTAACTCTTCCCATTTTTTTCATCTTTAGTGAACTGATACGTAGGGACCGATGTTTCAGTGATGACAAGCATTTTTCATATCAGACTCAACTTGCATACCAGCACTGTGAGCTGCCTTCCTTGGCCTCACTCTCTACCAGGCTCAGTTTGCCTGGGTAATGTTTTGCAAGATCCAAACTTTGTCAATTTTCATTTTTCCATCATTTTTTAGTCAAACAAGTATTAGCTGTTGTTACTTGTCCTGTTTTCTACCAAATTTAATTTTCCTGAGTTAATTTGGAGTTTTCAATGTTATCAATGCAATCTGATTTTCCAATAGGTCCTTTAACTAAAACAGAGTCCTTCATGCTGTTAAAGCCATTCTGAGTTTGTTTGTTTGTTTATTTATTTATTTATTTATTTATTTATGAAGGAAAAAGAGATAGGAGGGAGGGGGAAAAGGAGATGGAGAGAGAGAATCTTAAGCAGATCCCATGGTCAGTGCAGAGCCCGGCAGCGGGGCTTGATCTCACAACCCTGAGATCATGACCTGAGCCAAAATTGAGAGTTGCATGTATCTGACTGAGCCACCTAAGGTGTTCCTCATTATCACACTTTCTTTGTTCCTCTTCTAGTAACGTTTTTATAGACTGATGATTCCTTCTAGTAACCTTTTTATAGACTGGGCAAAAGACATCGTGTTTATATCTGGAAGCGAAAAGCAAAGATGATTAATAAACAAATGTGAGCCTTGGTGCTTGACTGGTTCAAAATAATAGTCAAAACATCATACTTTGTGGTAAGCTTGTTGGCTTTTTTAGGATTAAAATCTTTATTTTGTGAATGTGACAGGCTTATCATTCTTGTATTTTCTTTTGAACTCCATTGTGTTTTTTTTTTCATAAATTTACTAAAATTTCTTTAACAAGATAAATTTTCCCCAGTTCTTTCGAGGAAATTTTCCATCTAATGATTTTCCCTTTGAGTTCTAGTCTATTAAATCCCTTAGGATTGGATTTTGTTTATAATTTTATTCTTTCCTAACACCTTTTTCAAATTTCACATTGACGTCCAGAAGAGTAAAAATAAATTTAAGACTTATTTGTGCAATTCATCCCAGACATTCTAAGTGAAAAAAAAATTTGATCACTCATTTCTAGTTTCCTTTCTAAAAAAAAACAAAAACAAAAACAAAAAACCTCATAAAAAAAACAAACAACAAAGATTGTAAAACCAAGTTTTTAGGGATTGATGAGTCAAGGCAGGGGATGGAATTCTAGGATTCTAGTAGAATTAGGACAATCTAAACCTTGTGGAAGATCATTTGGTATTGGAAGTGCTTGAAATGACAAAAGACTGGAGAGAGTAAAGAAAAGCTCTTCACCACATGCCTGTGAGTTATTATCCTACTCTGCACAAATCTCACAAGGTGGACTACAGTTGGCCTGAGGCTTAAATCAACAAGTAAAGGTTTCTGAGGAGCCCAGCAGGTGCTGGCTATCATTCCTTAGTGGGTACTGTTATGGTCCTTGCAAAAAGGAGGCACAATCCCAGTGCTTAAAGGGACTCATTTTGGTCATGGGGATGACCAGCAACAATTACCTCACAGTGTCTATAGTGGGCTGAGACAGAGGTCAGCCCAAGCTGTGGGAGCTGTGGAAGCACATAACCTAGACCAGTGGTCTTCAAACTTTTCGGTCTCAGGACCCTTACACGCTCTTAAAAGTTACTAAGGGACTTCCGAGAGCTTTTGTTTCTATGGGTTATTTACCATCGCAGGAGTTCAACCTAGGAGTCACAAAACATTAACAAAGTAACAATTTGTTACACGTTACCGTAAATAATCTATTATGAAAAATACATTCTCCAACAGAACTGCGTGAGAAGATGTGGCATTGCTTCAGGTGTTTGCACATTTCTTCAACGTCCGCGGATAGCTAGAATCTCCCATCCGCTTTTGCATTTAACCAGCTGCTACATGTTTTGGTTGAAGAAGATGAAGGAAATTCGGCCTTCTGCATATGTCACTGTCCAAGGACTGAAGCTCCTCTGAAAGGTGCCGGGAACCCTTCCCTCGGAGGATCCTCTTGATGCATTTTGAGAACTGCTGGCTTCGACCAGGAACGACCGTCGGGGAAGGCCGCCGCCTGCGTCCCGGGCAGCAGCTCTTTAGAGCCAAGGTGAGAATGGAGGCGGCGGATGGCGGATGGCGGCTCCGTGGTGCACGCCCAGCGGGGACTCCCGGGCAGGGGCTCATCTGGTCTCCACTCTTGAAAGCGCACCCCGGTAAAGACGCGGATCGGTCGGACAGGCAAATCTGATCAGCCGTATCACAGAAACTGCGAAGGCTGCGTGCTTCTCGCAATCGAGAAAAGCCGACCCGCGCCTGCCGCCTCCGCTGCCGGCCGCCGGGGAGCCGAGAGCTTCGGGCCCGCGGACGTGCCGCGCCCTCGGCACCCTGGGAGGGGCGCGGAAGCGCGGCGGAGAGCCGCTGCCCGGGCCCCGCGGAGGCGCGGCCGGGAGGGCCCACAGTGCGCAGGCGCAGCGCGCAGGCCGCGGCCCCCGGAACGGTAAACAGTGGGGTCACGTGACGCGGCCCGGCTCCTGCCCCCGCGCCGCCGCCGCACGCCGATGGCTGCGGGGTCTCGCGCCGCCGCACGGTCCCCACGAGGCGAGCGACCCTCGGTCCCTGGGCGGCGGCGGCTGCTAAGACGCTACAGAGGGCGGCGCGGAAGCCAGGCTAGTGTCGTCAGCAGCAGCCGCTCGGCCCGGTGAGGAAAAGAGGCAGTGGCAGCGACGCCGACGTCCTGCGCGTACCCCCTCTCCCCGGCACCCACCGGGCCCCCTCCTCCTCCTCGCGGCGGCGGCGGCGGCGGCGGCGGCCACCATCTTCCTCTTGCTGCCAGTGGTAGCGCTCGTCTGGCGGAGCTGGGTGAGTTGCGGCTCCGGCCGCGGCCAGGGAGACGGGCAATCCTCCCCTCCCCCATCCCCTTCCACACGCACGGCGCCTCCGCGGGCCTCCCCGCCCCGCCCCTCCCCTCCCGCGGCGGACACTCCGCGCCTTTCTCCCGCGCAGCCGGGAAGCCTCGCCGGCCTCTTGCGCAACGTCCTCGGCCTGCCCGGGCCGCGCCTCTGTCGCCCGGGACCGTTTGGACCGCGGGCTGGGAGGGAGCCGCGGCGGCGAGGGCGCCTGGCGGAGGTTCGGGACCGCGGCCTCTCCCCGCCTCCTGCTCCCGGGCCTCGGGTGGTGAGTGTGCCCCGCCGCCGCCGCCGCCGCCGCCGCCGCCGCGCGGGCGGGCGGGCGGGCGGGCGCGCAGGCCCGGAGGCACCGCGGGCGCTGCCAGGAAGGCCTGGCCTGCAAGGGCCCCGGCCCCGGCCTGTCGGACCTCTTCCCTCCAGGGCAGCCCGGCCTTGAGCCCTGGGCCCGAGGTCTGGGCAGCCGGGATTGGCCTTTGCCGGCGAGGCCGAGCCCAGTCCTAGCTTTTGGGAGCGGGGGGAGTTGGCGCTCTGTGCATCCTCCCGCTTACCGCGCGCTTTTGTGCTCGGGACCCAAACTGTCGACTCCTTTTCATTAGTTTGAAATGGGAAGCCTAGAATCTGGCCTTCGGATAATACGAGTAATTTAATGAACCACTTGTCGATACGTGCGTGTTAATGGTGCTAAATAACTGATCACCTGACACGGGGGGGGGGCGGGGAGGAGGGAGAAAGGGAGAGAATGTTGGTACCGCGCACAGCCCTGTTTCCCTTCTTCCCCCCAGCAGTGTGTTGCCGGGTCCGATGACCTTTTCCCACCTTTGGATTTTTAAATGCCATTTCCTAGAGACTAGGATTCAAGGTAGTTTGAATGCATGATTATTGGTGCTATTCAGGAATCATTTCGCAGATTATGATCATGGATAATCATTAATGTAAGTGGCAACAACGCTTTGATATCTGCCTCTGTAAAGTCTTCATTAAGTGTAGAGATACTTAATTTAACATGAGACTTGGTTACTGAGCCTTTCCCAAACAAATGCTTACTACCTTTTTTTTTTTTTAAGCTTAAAAAAATAAAAAAGAGAAAGATACAGTAAACTATTTAGGGAGTACCTAGTACATTGTTCTATTTAGTTACTATTTCGAGGTCGAACTTGTCTTCCTTTTTACAAACTGGTGGTTTGAGATCTTCCAAAACTACGCCTCCATTACTCATTCATTTCCTACCATTTTTTGATTCTTCAATGAAGTGTTTGGGATTGTGAAAATGTTTGTAGTTGTGTTTGTGGTTGGAAAGAGACATGAGTCGAAGAACCAAGAAATCTTTGCAGCGTTCTTCTGTTTTTGAATTTATGTATTCATTCCAGGACACAAGAGCTATGTAAAGATTATTATTTCGGATAGTTTTTATCTCCACTAGTACTCGACTTTTTCTTAATTATCTGTCCGATTCTTCTGTTTACTGGCCCCGTATTACAATAATGGGTTTTTTTCTCCATCATCATTATCACTATTAATGTTTTAAAATACAAACTTCATTTCCTCACCATAGTAATATAATTTAAGAAGGGACATAGGAGCTATATTATTGCTCTGATTAAGCCACGCACGGTTCAGTCAATTCTTGAGCTGCAGAAAGACGTCTCAGCTGACGTGGGCCACTTTTTAAGTGTTCAGAATTACAACAATAGATTTTAAGCTTTATTTGGTAGCTGTACTCATGATTTTTCAGAAAGGATAACAGATGAGCTACTGGTGGGACCAGTTCCCCCTGTTTCTTTAATGGTTTATAGGTCCGTTTATTGAAGAGCATGAAAATGTAATTTATTATTACTACTTTTGCATCCTTTGGGAGGGTAGTGAACTTCCTTATCTATCACACTGCGTTAGTTTTGCATTCCATCCTATTGGGATAGACTTCGCAGAACTTCAGTTGATCCTTTGGTATGTATGCTCATCTGTTGCATATTCAAAGAAGTCAAATCTAAGAGAAAGTCGTCTGTGTAAATAAATAGAGGTGAAAATTAGTGTTGATTAAATGCAAATTTCAGGATAGAAAAGTGGAAAGGAAATTGTCTTTATGTCAAAATCCTTTAAAACCATACTATTAAAATTTGTATTGAGATTGGAATTCGTTAAGGTTGATAATCTTTGTTTTATGTAATAGAGTATTAATAAGACTATTATTGATAAAAGTTTGGGAGGCAGCAGTCAGCAATTTGGATTACTGTAAAATTATCCAGAGTTTAGTTTTTTTTTATGGAGTATGGATTATATTTGGAAAAAACTGGTGAATGTAAATTATCACACTGTTCTTGTTTTTTTTTGAGTACTAAAACATAATAATGGTTATCTTCCTCGGTAATATGGTGTTTCACTTTTTGATACATTTTGCTTTTAAATGTGCACTTTTTCCCATATTTGTTTTTTTACACAGATTTCTCATGAAATCTGTTTTGCCTAATTTTTTTGTCTGAAGATAAGATCTTTTCTATTTTTTAATGAGATAATGAGATTTATTGATCAACATCTTAGGTTTGTGGATTACCCATAACTACTTCACCAGTGTCATGAAGTATCAGTGTTCTTGGAGGGTTGACTTCTAAATATTTTCATTCATTGATGTTTTAGGAAATCTTTCTGACAAGTGGCTGCTGGGTTTCTTTCTTGTGTGGAGTAGTACATCTTGTGCTCGGTTTCTCTCTTATTTCTTCTTGGAGCACCTCTGAGAATCCTGGAGTATCTTTTCAGAAACATAAACATTTTTTAACTACAAAAATGACTTGGCAGATTGTTAGACACAGTATAGTTGCATGCTGAACAGCAGAAGATACTCCCTTTTTTTTTTTTTTTTTTTTTTTTAGTTGCTGCTCTTTGATTACTGGGAAAAGATACTGAGAGTATTGGTTTGGTTCAAAATATCTGAGACCTAGGTGCTGCTTGTACCCTCAAGAAGCCTAGGTTGAGAAACAATATTCAAAGACATGAGATGTTAAATCATTGTATTAGAGTTAAAAGAAGAAATTTCAAGACTTAAAAAAGGAATTGTGTGAGGAATTGCCATATGTATAGATGGGACACTTACTCCTATGCATTTTGTGCTTAGTTTAGATCATTTTTTAATGGTCAGGGGATTTTGGTTTCAATGATTATTTGTAACATGAAGAGAGGGAATGGATGAAGAGAAATAGTTTAATAAAAATTTCAAAATATTATCCAGAAATTGTAATCTGCACAATGTAACTTTATTAGATGAAGTTTTAAATGGCATAGTAGATTGTACAGAAAGGCTAAACTTTAATAATTTTGGTTCATTCATAATTTGTGTGAGTTGGCCACATGAAAACATTCTAAAATTGTAGACTGTGATAATAAATTGCAGAGTTTAGTTGATAACTTCTAAAATGATGTTTATACATAGAATAGCCACTGTAGTTTTATGTGTAGGGAGTTGCTAAGTGTGTATATTCTGACTTATTTTGGAGGAAGTGTGTGTCCCTTTGTTTTTAGTATTTGTAGGATTTCATTAGTGATACATTAAGAACAGAAACATAAGTAGGTGTTAATGTAAGTAGAGTGCATAAAATATAGTAGTTTAAACGTGTAGTCTCAGGAATCACACTGCCTGGGTTTCAGTTTGGGTATACTGGATATGTAATTCTGGGCAAATTACATAATGGTCTGGGTCTCAATTTGCTCATCTGCAAAATAGGTATAATAATTGCACCTGCCTCACAGGGTTGTTGGGAGGAACTAAAGAGAAAATGCATTACAATACACTGAGCGTATGGCCTGGCGGCACATAGTATATATACTATAGTACATTTTAGCTTGGTCTGTTACTACCTAGGCTATAGTTTTAGTGATGAACTGCTTCCACTCTTTCTATGGTTAATCCACACTGTTAATGCTTCCCATAATATGAATAGGGTATAGTTGTAAATATTGAAGTTTTAATTCAGTACAGTTGGCTAGTGTAATTCTGCTTTTGCCAGTTTCAGCTTGTACTTGATGGTTCTTTTTCTGGATTCTTAGGTTGGCTTTAGTTTTAGTATGGCAGATACTTTTTGGATTCTTTTATATTGATATAAGAATAATATACCTGGTAAATTCAGAAAAGTTATGAACCTTGCTGCTGCTTACAGATTTTAACCAATGAAACTAGAATAGAATTTGGTGTGTGTCTTTAGAGCAGTTGATTAGGTTGCATTGCTCTACAGAATTGTACTTTGTAGAATTGGATCATACTATCATGGTTTAACTGTTCAGTGATTTTCCTTTATCCTGGAGGCATAACCTATTTAATGTTGTTAGATTATGGTGGTTAAGAACTGACCTTTATGTCAGAGCAGAATTGAGTCCCAGCTTTGTCACTTACTTATTCTGTAATATAGGGTGTAACTTTGCTAAACTTTAGCCCCACTTTTACAATTTGAGAATAATAATAGTACCTTCCTAGTTGTGTGGGTGTGAAGATTAAATGACATACATTTAGATTTAGCATAGTGCGTGGCACATAATAAATATTTAATGCAGTTTACTTTATAAACAGATAATATGGGGTAATGGTAAGTGTATTGATTCTTGAATGAAATTTTCTGGGTTCAGATTTCAGCCCCACCACTTACTATAGCAAGTAATTTAATCTCTTTAATCCTAATTAATTTCTTCCTTCATTTGTGTTTTTCTTCCTTTGTTTAATGGATTATACTATAGCATGATTGTGAGGATTAAATTAATTAATAAATGTAGAGCAGAGTTTCTTAACGTTAGCAGTTTTCTAGCTGGGTAATTCTTTGTTGTGGGGCTTTCCTAGTGCATTGTAGTATATTTACTAGATGCCAGTAGCCTGCCCTCCCGTTTTGATGGCCAAGTGTCCTCTGGAGGGGGCATAATCACCTCTGATTGAGAATTACTGATGTGAAGCGTGTAGAACATTGCCTGGTGTGGAATTAGAAAACCTCATTTCACATTTTTCATCACTGTTAGTGGTGGTACTTTTATTTTTCTACTACTACTACTTATTAGAAATTTGTTCATGGTATCGTGCCTGATGAATTGATGGCTTAATTTAAACTGTAATGTTGGGGCTAGAAGGCACCAAGTTTCCATTCCCAGGGGCCTGCATTTAGGTCTTGGCCTGGATTGCTTTTCCCCATTTTTGCATGGACCACTCTCTCTTTCCAGGTTTTGGCTTATATGTTGATTTATAATAAACAAGAGCTTAATTTACCGTTGTATGTAAAAACCCTCCTCCCCCCCATCACTATCACCTTGTTTAATTTTTTGTCATAGATTTTATAATATCCTGAATATATTTGTACCCCCCCCCCCATGCACATAAATCAGAGCATAGACTGCCTGAGAGAGCTTCATCGTGGAATAACTTCTTATGGCCTTTGATAGCTTTAATAATTTATTGTTAGGTTTAGATCTGTTTTTTTTTTAGGGTGATAATATGATAAAACATAGTTTTACTTTGAAGATGAGTCAAGATAGTTTTAATGTACTCTTGATGTAAAGGGGATTTTTGAAGAGGTGTAATTTGTGTGTGTGTGTGTGTGTGTGTGCTGTTGGTGCTTTCCAAATCTTTTTGCTTTCTATTCATACATGGAACAATACGTGCTGGTTTTTTCAGTGTAGACCAAATTTGGTTGCAGTATAATTTTTTGTGAATCAAGATAAAACAAGCATTTTAAAGCAGTAAATATCTTCAACTCAGCTTAAATTTTACTCAGAATGTTGGTAGTAATACTTATTTTTAAATTGCATTTTGAGTCTTTCTAAATGGTCTGTTAGGACCAAATTCTATCATTCATAATTAGCACATACTATTCCTTTTGCCTGGAGTATCCTCTGGATCTTGAAGATCCAGCTCATATATTACTTGCTTAGATTTTCTTGGCCTCATAAATTTCACCTTCCTCTCTGATACTGTCTGCAGTCCTTCAGTATGACATTTTCATATTTTGTTGTGATGTTTACATGTTGTTATATTTGTTTATATGTTTATACTCTTTTATATTGTGAGTTCCTTGAGTTTTGAAAATGGCATTTGTTTCACTGGTACCTATGATAACTAATTAAATGAAATATCCCATTCTCTGACTTAGCTGGATATATTTTATCATCTGTAAACGTGAGATGTGATTGTGAACTGAGAAATAATTTCTGGTTTTAGCATATATATTCCCAAAATATTTGTATTGATTTAATTGTATATATACATATCATTAGCCACTTAGCACACACCTTAGATAGGCTTATTATGTTATTTATTTATTGCCAATTTTATTTTATTATTTTTTTGTTAGGGAGGAGGGGTGGGAGGGGAGAGGGACTGAGAGAATATCAAGAAGTCTCCACGCTCAGCATGGCGTACAATTTGGGCTTGATCTCATAACCTTGAAGTCATGACCTGAGCTGAAATCAAGAGTTGGACACCTAACTGAGCCACTCGGGTGCTCCTTGAAGATTTTATTTTTAAATAATCTTGCTACACTCAGTTTTGGGCTTGAACTCAGAACCCTGAGATCAAGAGTCGGATGCTCCATGCAGCCAGGTGCCCCTGTTTTTTTTTTAATTTAAAGATTTTATTGATGAGAGACAGAGAAAGAGAGGCAGAGACACAGGCAGAGGGCAAAGCAGGCTCCATGCAGGGAGCTTAACGTGGGACTGGTTCCCCAGTCTCCAGGATCATGCCCTGGGCTGAAGGCGGCGCTAAACTTCTGAGCCACCTGGGCTGCCCCCCTGTTTTAATTATTACATTTATAATGCCAAATATAAGGAAGCATTTAAGTATAATTTCATTGTAAGAGATAGGAATTTGACTCAAGCAGTCTGCTTAATTAACATACTGAATCAACTCAGTTTTTCTCCTTAATTAGATCTGATTGTTTTTGTTTATCCACGTTATTAGATATCTCCCCACATTTTAGCTTTTAAAATATGGTTTTCAACAATATCATTTTTTAAAAGTTTATTTATTTACATAATCTCTACACTCAATGTTGGGCTTGAACTCATGACCTGAGATCAAGAGTCACCTGCTCTTCTGACTGAGCCAGCCAGCTGCCCCTTCTCTAAATGTAGATTAGTGTTTTAAAAAGGACTTATTTTAGAATAATTATAGATTTATAGAAGAATTGCTGATGTAGTATAGAGTTCCTATTATATGCTCTCATTCCAGTTTCTTGGTTGTTACATCTGACATAATGCTAGTGCCTTTGTCAGAACTAGAGATTAACATTAGTACATTGCTACTAACTAACTTCCAGATTTTATTCTGTTTTTATTGGTTTTTCTACTGTCCTTTTTCTTTTCCATGATCCAATCAAGTTTACCACTTCGAGTTAGTAGATGAGTGTGTTCATGTTAAGTGAGTTAATATTTTTACAATCAGCTTATATTTGTTTTTCAAACATATTTCAAATATTCACATATTTTCAAATATTCAAACAGCTTATATTGTTTAGCATGGGAAATGTTATTTTGGATACTGAACACTTGAAACTGATTTTTAAAAATAAATTACTTAATTCTTCCATTAAATGTTACTTTCAAGATAGTCTTGTGGGATGACTGTATACCATCATTTTTGAAATTCTTCCTTGGAATTACCCCCAGAGCCAGTTGCAACTGCTTAAGAAAAGTTAGTCTTACTAATTTATAACAATTTTACAAGAGAACTCATCTTGTGATGTGTCCTGTAGAAATCATTTCTTGGGACCCTAAAGTTTGGAATGCTTTATACCCTATTCTGTATTGGCATATTAAAAATATCTCAGTGGCAGTTATTTAGTAAACATTTGAATGAATTAAAGATATTATTAAAGAAATGTAACTTTGTTATGCCAAGTCCTCCTCCTCATTTGACTATGGAAGCTTTTTCCCTGATTTGCTTATTTAAGTTCAGATAAAACACACTTTGTATGTTATATACCAGTTTGGCCACAAAGCTGTACTGGAAAGTTTGGTTCACCTATGTTGTTTACAATATGCTTTACCTTTTTTTTTTTTTTTTTTTTTTCTTTTCTTCTTTAAAGACTGAATATTGTGTACCATTGAGATAAAAAAATATGCCACAGGCTCTTAAGGTACCTTTTATAAAGGAGTTATTGGGATGATTCACTGATAGCAGTGTTACTGAAAAAAAGGTTGCTTAATTAGGTCACTATTTAGAATGGGGTGGTCTTTCCTATAGCTTTGTGATTTGGGGCTGTGTGATCGTAATTTCTGAATGTTCTGATTGTCTCTGTCACTTGAAAGCACGTAGTAACAGACTGACTCCAGATGAAGTTGTAGAATTTACTTTTGAGACTCTGGGAATGAGTGCATTTTTAGTAGAATCAGCATATTTTTTTGTAGAAGGAAAGTTAACTATTTGCCTTTAGAACTGGAGTTGTCCTTTTTTTCTTTTTGATTTATCTGAGGAAAAAAAGATTACTATTTGGGATGCAACTTTGAAAAGGAGGTAGTCTTGGCCTGTAGCTTTTTGGATGCCAACAGATTCAGACAAACTAATTTATCTGTAGGTCCAGCCACTTGGTTTTGTTAAACATTTAGTAAAATTTTTATAAATTATTTTTAATCACCAGAAATTTATTACACTAAAATTTTTTGGTCCCTAAAAACATATGAGTAGAAGTATTGGTGATGTATGATAGTTGAGCCTTTCCTAGGTAATGAGAATCAGATAACATTAGGGAATTAAAACTTTTCCTGACTTTTCACCTGCATTGTAAGTTATAATTTTCTTTTAATGTTATAATTAGAAGAATGTGTGTAAAATAACCAGCAAATCAAATAATTATTTCAGTTTTTAAAATATTTTAATATAAGTTGCAAAATTTGAGGAGAGATGCTAAAATCCTTCTGTTAAGAAGGGGATTGACTTTTGTGAGAATGAGGAAATTTTCTTTCCTTTTTTTAGGATTTTAAATTGAGTGGCATTAAACTTTGCACTTAAAATGAGCTGGTTGATGAATTTCAGTGGGTGTATATACTATACATTCAGGATTTAGGACATTTTCATCATCCCCTAAAGTATCTTCCTGTCCCTTTGCAATCTAGCCTTCTGTTATCCAAGGACCCAGGCAACTACTCATTTGTTAGAAAATTATGGAAAATTATTTTTATTTTTTTAAAATATTTTATTCATGAGAGAGCGAGAGAGAGAGGCGCACAGAGACACAGGCAGAGGGAGAAGCAGGCTCGTGCAAGGAGCCAGACGTGGGACTGGATCACACCCTGGGCTGAAGGCAGGCAGGCAGGCACCAAACCGCCTAACCACCCAGGGATCCCTGGAAAATTATTTTTAAAGAAGATCCTTTAATGAGTCAGATCTAGTCAACTTCTAGCTCTGTAGCTCGGTGTGAAAAAGGAGGAGATACGGCGAGGGCTATGGAGTTTTGGAACCTGGGATTGAGTCTCGGCTATTTTATGATTTGGAGGGAAGACATTTAAGTTGTTTAAATTAATTTTGTTTCATAAAGGAAATTATTTACATGTACTTTTTATATAGAGTCTATTATTATTGGAAATACATGGGTTAAATTTAGGTAAAATGGTTAGCAGCATATAATATATAACCAGTAAATTGTTGGATGTCTTTGGACTTACCCTTCCTTTATCATTTTTATTGGGGAAAGAATCAGAGACAGTTTGGGGAAATTTGGGTAGATTTGGAGCTAAGCAAAAAAATTGGAATTTTGGAACCCAAGATGTTTCTCTGTTAGTCAATTTTCTAGCCAACTGAATATTAGATATTTTTTTGTTGATGCCTCCCCTTCCCCCATCATCTAGAATACATTGGTTCATTTTTTTCTGAAACTAGTATTGCAAGTAATTAAACTTTTGATTGATTGAGGCTCTTGTAGAGCATTAGATGACCTTTCTGAGCACTATCTAGTATCAGTAGGAAACTAGCTTGACATCTGTATATACCTCACATGACTCACTAAAATAAATTTAAATCTCTGATGTATTGTTTTCTTATCATTTATCTCATTTTATAATACATTTTATAATAAAGGAAATAATTTCCTCCACTAAAATGCGTGTATGTGCACATCTCTCTGCCTGTGTATGTGTAGCTTTTTGAGTTTTGGTTTGTTGGGTTTAATTAAGTTTCTTTCCATTTTTTCCTCCTATCCCTACAAACAACCTTTTCTCTATATATTACCTTTCTTTAAATGATTTAAATGCTTTGTAAATAAAACAAGGCTATTTTACAGTTTTAATAGTTATGGAACAGTAATTTAAATGATTTAATTTTGATTCTTTTATATGGATTATTGTAAAAGCAGCATCATTCTTCATTTATGAAAAGATTATGGTTAAAAAACGGTTTTTGTGGTTTAAGCCATGTCATTCTTTCAACTGTATCAAATTAATGGATTATATACATAGGGTTTTTTTTCCCCCTCAAAATAATGAATTGAGTAAAACATTTAATAGGATTTCTGGTAAAATGATATTCTACATGTGTGATGAAGAAACATTTAGTAAAGATTCGTTCTACATGTCCAAATGTTTATTCTAAAAACAGTGAGGATTTTTTTTAAACAATTCAGAAATACCTGAGTGTGTTCTTAGACTCAAAATTATTAAAATAATTTGGTTTTAGGTGATTATCAATTGATAGCTTTATTTCTTATGGTATTTTTTTTGTCTTTCTATAGGGCTGAAAGACACAGAAGTCTTCATGGATATAGTTGATACATTTAATCATTTAATTCCTACTGAACACTTAGATGATGCCCTATTTCTAGGATCCAACCTGGAGAATGAAGTCTGTGAGGATTTTAGTACAAGTCAAAATGTCTTAGAGGACTCGCTGAAGAACATGCTCAGCGATAAGGATCCTATGCTAGGATCTGCAAGTAACCAGTTCTGTTTGCCTGTTTTGGATAGCAATGATCCCAATTTCCAGATGCCTTGTTCAACAGGTAATTCTTACTTTTTTTTTTTTTTTTTTTTTTTTAGTCTGCAATTTAAAATAAAAAATTTTCAGCAGCATCTTTTTTTTTTCTTTTTCTTTTTTTTTTTTTTTGGTGAGGGTAGTGAATTTAGGGTTCTTTAATATGAATTTAGAGCTTCTTTTCTAGAAATCAGAATTAGACTTTAAATTTTCTTCCAAAGAGTGTGGAATTAATTATCTTCAAGGATATTATGGATATAGATAGGATGATCATATAATTTATTATCCATAGGAGGATACTTTTTTAGAATTACAGGGGTGCTGTTAATAGTTAGTTACATCATGACAAAAAGTATAAATTGGGACTCTCCCTAGAAAAAGGGGTTTCCCTAAGAAATTGGGACATTCATTATGTCATCCTAGGCCTGCTGGAGTCAAGGGGAACTGCCGAATTGTCCTTTTTCAGTGCCCCTCCCAGCCCTTCAAATTTAATATATTGTGTGCTTCCATTTCAGATATTTTGACATTTTGTACATGTATCTTAAAATCAGAGAAAGAACTCTAGATTTGTGCTGTCCAACTTAGTAACCACTAGTCACATAGTAACTGTTAATCACTTGAGAGGAGTCCAGTCTTAACTGAAATGTGCTGTAAAGTGCACATTAGATTTTAAAGACTCAATATTGAAAAAGAATGTGAAATATATTTTATCAGTTTTTTAATGTTGATTATATTTGTGATATTTTAGATACTTTTGGTTAAAACATGAATAGAATTAATTTCACCTTATTTAAACCTTTTTTTTAAAAGTGACTACTTGAAAATATAAAATTACGTATGTGGCTTGCATTATATTTTTATTGGATAGCACTGCTCTGGGTTCTGTAGTGGAAGTAACTGAAAGATTGAGGATAGTAACTTTCTGGAAGGCTAGTCTAATTCTTAAGAAATTACTTCAGAGATGTTAATATATGGAAGAAGTAGGTTTTCTTTTATTAAGCAAAGCAAATATTACAACAAACTTTGGGGCAATTAGCTATTCTGTAAGCTAAAATTAAATAAAGGAAAATCAGCCTCAAGTGGAGAAGTTAGGCTTTCCTTCACTGTTCCCTAGAGTAATTCACAGGTTTATGTAATGTTGATCTGTCTTTCAATGCCTCTTGACTTCTGCACTAGTTTTTCAGTATAGTTTTTGTTTCCTTTTAATATTTTCTACCTAATATTTTAATAATATTTAAAGTTTGGATTAGGCTGGCCTGCTATTCATCCATAAATTTGTCAGATTATTCTGCTTGAAGACCTCAACACTGACTATTAGGAATCTTTTCATTTTAACAACTCTTTAATGCTGAGGTCTTTTGAATTGCTTGCTAATGGTTTATCTCGAATTATATACATTGTATTGTGTTATTTCATAGGTTTACATTGTTTTTGTTGTATTCTAAATGTTATAAAGCTTTTAAAATTTTGTTTTATGTATGCATTGTTCAAGTTTTTTTACTTTGGTTCCTATGTCAGTACAGTGTACCTAATTATCTTTATTGTCAAGTGCTTTTGACAGTTCTTGGTTGCATACATAGTTTCACAGTTCATTCCAAATTCAGGAAAAACATTTATTGAGTACTTATGTGTTTGTTACTGGAAATGTAGTTACTCTTAAGTATGTTATGATAGGTCTGAAATTGGCAAATGTGTCATCTTGTTAGACTTCTTCATTTATAAAAATTACAGCCTTTTTATGGGACCAGTATTCCTACTTTCTGTTCCCCTTATTAAAAAAAATTGTTTTCTGTTGATATGAAAAGATTTTATTGATGTTCTTGAGTTTGAACATTTCTTTTGTTAATAGAAGACTTAGAACATCTTTATTGAAATATTTGATTTTTTTGAGGTATTACTAATTATTTGTGATTCTATTATGTTACAAACTAACTTTTTTGAGAAGTTAAGTAGAATTATTATCTAAATTTTTGAATTTTAAAATGCTACAATTTATCTTGGTTCTGAAGCAGAACTGTTTGTATTACTATGTATGTAGTATATGTGTTTTTAAGTTATGTAGAGTATTTGTGGAGGATAAACTAAATAATAAAGTTCTTCTGTCTAGGATTGTTTAGATTTATTTGTGCCACCAGGTAGGGCATTTATCTCGATTGCTTCAAAGTTCCTTTTGCCTTTTGGGATATTTGGTTGAGTAAAAGACCTGTGTATATCCTAATGATAGCAAAATGGAAATCATTTAAATTAAAAAAAAATTTTTTTTGACGTAATTTTAGATTTAAAAGAAAGTTGGAAAGAAGACATAAACTAGTGAAAACCTTATATGGACAACTTTTATAAGTTTTAGCTATTCACATATTACTTCGCTTTTAGTTATACAATAAAAAAGGATATCGTTTTTATCCAGATGTTTTGTATGTGGGTCCATAGTTTTACTAATTATCTAGACTTACCTTTAGCAAGGAAATGATTCTGGCAATATTCATGTCAGTAAAAGCTATAGATTATGGTTATTTTGTAACCTTGGTTTTGACAGTGTTAAAACTAGAAAACAATGTAAGTGTTGGTTTTGTTCTCTGCTATGCTAAACAGAGTTGATTTGCTGTAGTTGTTAAAGACCAGTTTTTTGTTGACATAGTTGAGTGGCTTGTGTATATTTCAGTTGTCTCCAGAAATCATAGAGTAGCTTTAAAAATTACAAAAATAGGAAAGAAACATGGAAGATTACTTTTAGGGCTCTGTTCAAGGGAAAGAAGTTAGGATGCTAATTGTTTCATTTTGGGAGCTAACCAGTAGATTTCTCATCCCCCCCCTTTTTAAAAAAAGATTTTATTTATTTATTCGTGAGACACACATACACACACACACACAGAGGCAGAGACATAGGCAGAGAGAGAAACAGGCTCCATGCAGGGAGCCTGATGTGGGACTTGATCCCAGGACTTTATGATCACGCCCAGGGCCGAAGGCAGATGCTTAACCACTGAGCTACCCAGGTGTCCCTCTTATCCCTTTTTTTTTAATGCATTTGACTCCAAATTATTTCTTTATGTATATAATTGCAGTGTTTACATAATGGTTTTTAGATTTGCCCAGTAAACATTTTTTTTTTTTTAACTCCAGTAAGGAAAATCATTAAGTATTGGGGAAATGTTTGGTCTTGATGTTCAAGCCAGTTATTGTTTTTTTTTGTTTTGTTTTTAAGATTTTATGTATTTATTCATGAGAGACACAGAGAGGCAGAGACACACAGGCAGAGGGAGAAGCAGGCTCCCCTCAAGGAGTCCGATGTGGGACTCGATCCTGGATCCTGGGATCATGCCCTGAGCCGAAGGCAAACGCTCAACTTCTGAGCCTACCCAGGCGACCCAGTTATTGGTATTCTTTTAAAATCCTGTTAGCCTTAAAATAAAAATATTTGCCCAAATAATAGGTTCAAAATGCCAAATATATTATTTATATATACCACTTAAAGAATGTATATAAAATAATCAAAATGGTATTTGAAAACCTGGTAGTATAGAGTGTCATGAAGAAATATTTTCTCTCTCATTTTAAAACATGTTCCCAGGCAGCCCTGGTGGCTCAATGGTTTAGTGCCGCCTTTGGCCCAGAGCGTGATCCTGGAGACCCGCGATCGAGTCCCACGTCGGGCTCCCTGCATGGAGCCCGGTCCTCTCTCTGCCTGTGTCTCTGCGCTTCTCTCTCTCTCTCATGAATAAATAAATAAAATCTTAAAAAAAAAACAAAACCATGTTCCCCTTTTACATAGATGCCTGTGATTCATAAATGTGAAGCAGATCTCGATTTGACCATTTCTTTACATGGTATATAGAAAAGAAAAGTTCAGTGACTGTAATTTGATTTATTTTCTTAAGACTAGGAAGATAGATACATTGTAGATATATGGGTATTCAGAGTAGCCCTTCATTCAAGTAGCACGCATAGCTACTGTACCCTGCAGTGATAATCAAGGTGTCCTTTCCAGGCTACATTATGGCTTACAAAATCTTCATTCACTAAATTAAAAAAAAAAAAAAAAAAAAAAAAAAAGTCCCTCCTGTTGCATGGTTTTTAGAGATTAAACAACTTAAAAAGTCATTACATTTTTACAGGTATCTAGCATATTGACTAATAGTTGATTCATATTGTTCACTTAAATATTTTTTTTCAACTATAAAGGAAAATTTCTCTTAACATGCACATGTGATAGTTACTTTCCTATCATGAATGACATTGGTAATACATGACATCAAGCAGTTTTGTTTAATAAGAATTTTAGCTTGTATTGCTTTCCTCTCAGCAAAGTATTATAATACTTAAGACTGGTTTTATAAGCCTTGTAGCTAGTATGATTTGGTTCCTTTTTTGGCACACGGGTTTTTAATAAATCATAGCTCTGTAGTTGGGGCTTCATTAGAGGCAGAATTCATTTAGGTAATATTAGAAAAATGTGTACTTGTTCTGAAAAAATAATGGGTGTTTTAGTGCATCACTTGAGATGTGTTTAAAAGGTCTTTGCAAGTTTTTATGGCTTCATGTTTCTCTTGGACATTTCTAATTAAACAGTACATTGAACTAAACACAGTGGACCTTTGGTCCAATAAAATCCTGTTTTCAGATTTTAATTATTGTTCTTGTCCATACTTTATTTGTGGGAGTGGCAAACTCTTTGTGTAAATTATTTAGATATGTGGGTCCAACTATACATATAAATCCATTCCATATTTTCACTGGGTCCTTTTTCACTGTTTCTGTTTATTATTCTGAGTGGTAGTGTTTTTTTGTTTTTGTTTTTTTCTTGTGCCATTGCAAGAAGTCAATGAACCTCTTGTGTGGTTGATCTTTTTGAGAATTACATTTGAACAAGAAAATACAAACTTAATACATGTAAGTAAAGTAGTTATACGAATAAGATGAAATATATTGGTGTATACTGTTAATTTTAGAGTAACTGATCAGTCCTGTCAGAACATGCATAGCCTTATAACTTGATTTCTTAAGATTGATTATTAATATTAAATATCATATTGAGTTCTTAGGGGTTTTGTCAAAAGTGGGTATGTTTAGAAGAAAGCAAACAGAAAAGAGTAGAAAGGTTTGTAGAGTTAGAGATGTAATTTAGTGGAGGAGAGAATGCTGGAAGGTGGAAAGAGTAGAGTATATTAACAGCCATAAATCCTTGAAAGTTTGTCACATTGGCTAGAGATTTGACCTTTTAATGAATAATGGGAAAGAGCTAGACCCATTTGATAGCAGTTAGAGCTACAGTTTGGCTAAAAGAAAGAACTTGGGGTTCTCCAAATATCAAGTAATAGTTTCCTGAGGATATCAATTTATCCTTTTTTTTATAGTTGACTTTTGCTCACCTTACTTTGCTTGATGTAATATAAAGTCATGTATGTATTAATTTTTCTTTGCATTGACTGAGCATTTAATTTTCTGTCCTCCTAATTTAAAATCTGAAATCATGTCTTCATCACTATATCCATAATTAATGTCTTTCATTTTTTCATTTTTATCACTTAAAATTTATTTCATTATTATTCCTGTAGCCCGTTGCTTATTTCACTTAAAATACAAACCTTGGATCAAGAGTAGAACAGTTTTTATTCTTTGGGTTGCTGACTCAATCTTTTATTTAACTTGCACATCTATGCTGCTACAACAGGCTGCTTTTCTCAAGGCCTTGAACATTTGGTTCTGTGGAATCTACCTTTTTTCGGGATGTGTGCCTCACAGGGCCCTCTGTCATTGTATTGCTCTTGTCTAGGTATGCCATTCTCCAGGCCTGTTGAATATCTGTCATCCTTGAGCTTTATTGCACTCCTTGAGTAGAGAGCTGTTGTTTTCCTGTATTTCATTTTCTTTATCTGTGCCCTCTTACTGACATTCTTAGTAACTTTCTTTCTAATAGCATCATATTTGAGTAATAATTTGCTTTTATATACAAAACAAAGTTGAACATCACCTTTTCTTAAAATTTTAAAAACCTTGCTTCTTAGCCTTCCTGCATCTGGTATTGTGGATGGGTTGTCTGATTTCTTGTATGAGAGTTTTGCTTTGTTAGGTGGCCATCCCTGACCCCTGCTTTGGGGTCTTTTCTTTATCTTTTGGTGTTTAGTATTTCATTTTTGTTGGACACTTGGTGGGCCTTTTCCATTTTTGTGTGTGTGTGTGTTTAAGATTTTATTTATTTATTCATGAGAGACACAGAGAGAGACAGAAACCTAGGCAGAGGGAGAAGCAGGCTCTATGCAGGGAGCCCGATGTGGGACTCGATCCCCAAACTGGGATCATGCCCTGAGCCAAAGGCAGATGCTCAACCACTGAGCCACCCAGGCATCCGGGCCTTTTCAATTTGAAGAGTGTTTGAAGAATGATCCCTTCGGCTTTGTGAAATTTTCTTCTTCTTTCTTCTTTCTCTTTCTTCTTCTTCTTCTTCCTCCTTCCTTCTTCTTCTTCTCTGCTAGTAGACCAATTTTGGCTTTTTTTAGAGCCAATTCTTTAAATCTCTTTCTTGCATCTTTACCATCTTCTGTTTTATGTCTTTTTAACGTTCACTGCCATATTTTTGTCTCTTTGAATATTTAATTTTGACAATTATATTATTGTTTCTAAGAACTCTTGTGTTTATTCATACCATTTAAAGAAATATTTCAAGAACATTTTTTTATTAAGTTCTATACCCAGTGTGAGGCTTGAACTCAACCCTAAGAGTCACATGCTGTACCTACTGAGCCAGCCAGGAGCCCCTATTCATACCATTTTAAAATAGTTTTCTTTTGTCATAGGGATATATTTTATAGTCTAAATTGTTTTTTGTATTTGTATATTTTGATCTTTCTCAGGTGTTGCAAGCTTTTTCCAAATGTCTAATTATTTTTGGTTGCTTGTTGATGTTTAAACTGGGAGAATTGAAAATTTATGTCAGGTTTGCTGTGGGATAAATGAATGTTTGCTAAATAGCCTACGGTTATTTGGGGGGAATCTTTGAATAACAGAGTGAAAAGCGCTTTATCATTAGGTGTTACCTGCTCTAGTCTCTCCAGCTTGTTCATTTAGTTAGTTTCAGTTTAGGGTTAAGAAAAGACTGTCTTGCTTGGAATTCAGTGCTTGGCTTCAGGCCTTGCTGGGTATATTAAAGTCAGTAGAAGGGATGAGGTTGTCTTCTCAGGATGTTCGTCCCTAAGTTAATTCTTTATTTCTAGCCCAGTCATTACCAATGCCCTTTGCCAGGTGGAGTTGTTCCCTTTTGTCTCTAGGCCGTGACTTTTTCATTCTTTGTTTCACTAATCTTTTCTGTTTCATTTTCTTTTCATTTTTCAAAAATGTGTTAAATCTTTCATTTGCTTTTGGGCTTCCTCTTATACTTTGTTATTATAGGCTTTTGCCTTTTATTCCTTTATTCTTATTTTAGTGGGATTTAGTGAAAAAGGGGAGATAAAAGTTTGCCCTTGGAGCCAATGACTCTTAATTAAATCAGATAAAATGTCTAATGGCTAGTAATTCCTGCCTAAGAATTTTGGAGCCCTGTCCATTATTATCTTGCCTTTATCAGTGTAGAATTTTATCCTCCTCTTGATTTCTTCCATGGTCAGTTTGCAATTGTTCCCTTCCTTTTAAGATTTCTTAAACTGTTAGTAGTATTAATTGCTAGTTTTTTTGTTAGTAATAAAGCTGTTAACAAACTTCTCAGACTTTGCAGGTATATTAGTTTTCCAAAGAAAGAGAAATCAGTAGGGTTTGTGTTTATGTATGTTTGTGTATTACATAGGGAGAGAGAGATATTAAAATTAAGATTGTTTTATTATAAGAAATTAGTTTATGTGATTGTGGAGGCTAGCAAGCCTAAAATCTTCAGGATAGTTTGGTAGGCTGGAATCTGAGGGAAGAATTAATGTTGTATCTTGAGTCTGAAGACAGAATTCCCTCTTATTTGGGGGACCTCCATCTTTTTCGTAAGACCTTCAGTTGATTTAATGGGGGCCCATCCATGTTATGTAGGATAATCTGCTTTTTTTTTTTTAAATTTTTATTTATTCATGATAGTCACACAGAGAGAGAGAGAGAGAGGCAGAGACATAGGCAGAGGGAGAAGCAGGCTCCATGCACCGGGAGCCCGACGTGGGATTCGATCCCGGGTCTCCAGGATTGCGCCCTGGGCCAAAGGCAGGCGCCAAAACGCTGCGCCACCCAGGGATCCCGATAATCTGCTTTATTCAAAGTCTACTAGTGTAAATGTTAATCTCCCATCAAAAATATATTCACAGTAACATTTAGATAGGCATTTCTGTAAGTAACTGGGTTCTGTGGCATAATGAAGTTAACCATCAGAGCAAGGTACCAGACTGTCAGAACATGATAGATTATTCTTTGAACTATTAGTACTAGTTTATGTATGTTGTCATGAAACTAATCTCAGGATTTTTGAGAAAGTGGTTTCTTGGGGAGTTTGCAGGCAGAGGTAGGTTATAAAGCTCCTAGGTCTTTTCTCTTGTAAGTGATTATATATAAAGGAAGTTGATAGAATAGCTAGTATGTGTGAATGTTAATGTAACAAGTACTGTACAAAAGTACTTGGCCAGCATTGTCTCATTAACTCTTCACAAAAACCTTGAAAGCTGTAAATATTATTAATCTTACAGCTAAATAAACAGATTTTGAGTCTCATTAAGTAATTTTCCAAGTTCACTAGAAAAGATTTCTCAGTCTTTCTGCCTCCAAGTACATGAGTGCTCTTGAGATCAAGGCTCTAAACTGTACCCCAAATTTCATTTGGCTTCATAATTCAAAAGTAGAATAAGGAGCTTTTTTTTTTAAGCTTCATTTTTAAAAGAAAAAGGAGATTTTCTTTCAAAGAATATGGGATTTGTAAGAAAGATTTATGAATGCCTGATATAGCTCTTTCCTATTAAAGACCAGATGTTTTAGAGAGAGATAGTCCTTAACCAGTGATTTTAGTCCATTGTAAATCCTAGAAAGTTGCTCTAAGGATGTGATTTTACTCTGTGTCAACAGATAGAAGTGTACTACAAGCTACATCAAACCTTTAACAGGTAGAGTATTGTTTTAGGATAGTATTCAGTTAGTATTCAGTAGACATAAGAAAAAAATCTAAACGCTCCTCATTTTACAGTTGAAGAAATTGAGACTTAAAAGTAAATATTTACTTAAAGAAATTTTGTTAAAAGTGGGTTGTTTTTGGCTTTAGTCACTTATTGTGTATTTCGTATCAGGTAGTGTGTCAGACAGTAGAAATATATATATATATAACGTTAAGTAAAACAAAACTCAGTTTCTCTTTTAATGGAATTTAAGGTTTAGTATAGAAGTATTTTTTCTGATGTTTTGAGGATACTTAATAAGTCTAGTTATTAATTTAACATGCACTTACTGGGAGAGGTAGTCTACCATGGGTCTTGTGTGTTCCTGAATGTTCCTGCTGAGTGTGCCAAGAATGCAAGGTCTTAACCACTCTGAAACTGGGCCATTTTTTAGAGTTGTGTTTGAAGCAAGCAACCTTGAAGAATAAGATAACATTTATTCCTTCCACCCCACTCCCCCCTTATCCCAGACAAATTGCAGGCTTGCTTACTGCTTACTATGAAAACAAATTCCCCACAATGTTCTTCTCCTGTATCTCAGCCCACTGTGTAGGCTCACCTGTTGCCCCTGTGGACTTGGGGGGGTGGGGGAGGGGGCAAAGAGAACTGACAGCATCTTGGTCTTGCTGCTTGCTCTGCTATGATGACAGAATTCTTTGTCTCTGACCTAGTAGTCTTTTGTCAACACCATGTATCAATAATAGGCTAGTTTTTTAGTTTTGCAAGTAGGGTAAAATCCCAGACCCTTCATGTTCTCAGAATGTTGAACTCTGTTCAGAAATGATAATATGAGGGCTTACCAAGCACTTTAATTATTAAAGATGGAAAACTAATTTACTTACATGAAGGCAGGGATAGCTCTATCTCTATATACGTTGTGGTGTTCATACAGGTATTAGAATAGTACCTAGCCTAGCACAGAGCAGGTGTTCAGTAAATTTTAATGGAGGGGGGGTGGGAGAAGGGACATACAAGGAAAGGAAGAAAGTGGGGCTAGGTACTGGGACCAGAAGTTAGGGTAGCAAATAGAATGTTTGCTGCAGGTGTGGCACAGCTTTGGCTCTCAGGTTTCTAGCAGTCACTGTGGAATAGGAAAACCTTTCAAGGTGAAAAATTAGTCTTAAAGTAAAAACAAATCCAATATCCAGGAAAAGGAAAATTTCTGACACTAAAACTAGAAAGAAATTTTATCCAAAGTTTTTTTTTTTTTTTTAAGGTTTTATTTATTTATTCATGAGAGACACAAAGAAAAAGGCAGAGTTCTAGGGAGAGGGAGAAGCAGGCTACCTCTGGGGAGCCTGATGTAGGACTCGATCCCAGGACCCCAGGATCATGACCTGAGCCAAAGGCAGATGCTCAACTACTGAGCCACTCAGGTGTCCCATTATCCAAAGTTTTGTCCTAATGTGTGATACAACTTAAAAATTCCTTAGCAACATACATTCAGTGAACATGGGGGTTTATTCTTATAATATCCCTCAATATGTAACCTCAGTATGAGTTGTATCACAAGGACTAGAATAATGGTCTGACATAATCCTATGTTAGATGTTACACTACTTTCAAACAGCATATTCCTTGGATATCATTTCTTACACTAGATTTTTAAATGTATTCATGTGAAGGTGAGTTGTATAATACTGTCTGAGAACTGATGGGAATGCAATTACCTTTTTTTTTTTTTTTTTTGCCAGCCTAAATGCATAGACATAAACTTTATAAATAAACAGGGCTGTGTATGGGATTGTGTAAATTTAAGAGCTCTGATGGGAGTATTTGTTTGAATAAGAGGCTTCTCTCCCTCCCTAGCAGAGGAGGTCAGAGCCATTATTTTCCTCAGAAAATGATTTTTGGATACTCTGTGAGGTGTAAATGAACAGGAGAGGCCTCATAATTTCAGACATAAATGAAGATCATATAGCACAATTTTTGTTTTATAGCCCTTGTTTTAAGTAGCAACTTGAGTAAAAATAATAGATTCTACCCTCTTTCATTGCAATCGATTAGATTATTCTTGGTGTTCTCTTCTAGTCATGGGAGGATTGTATAATCTCTTGTGGCTATTTTCACTATTATTACTGCCTCGATTCCTATGGAACTCTTTAGGCTTGTTCTTTCTACTTCTACCCTAGCACAGAAGTAGGGTACTTTTCTCTCCTCTGTATGTATTACCTTAGTCGGATAATGTTTTGAAAAGATTTCTTAACTGGAGCTGCTAGTGTTACTATTGTCCTCTGCCATCTCTTCTCTAAAATGCTGCCTTTCTTTAATTTTGATATTTTTTCACAGTGCATTTTGAATGGTAATTAGTTACGAAACGTATAAAGAGGTAAATTGTTATGGGATGATTAACTAGAAGTTTATTTACTAAAGCAGAGAGCTATCCAAAATTGTTCTAAGCTAATTGATCTAATTCCCTTTTTCCTGGTAAAGGTATTTCCTGAAATCAGACCCTCAGATTAGGGTGAAAGCATTAGTTGACTTGCACAACTTTAGTAGGTACCAATCCAGGAATACAGTGTGAATAATGACCCCTTAAGTTGAGTGGACAGCTGACTGGGATAGTTTACATTTATATTTAAATGTTTTTACTTAAAATTACGCCTGATAATTATTTAATTACATTGTGGTTATGTTAATAATTTTTGATTAAATAGGAGGAATGTGTCATATTATCAAATCTCATTGGAAGACTACTAGCTTGAAAAACTAAAACTAGACTTCAGAAACAAAAAACAAAAATCTAGACTTCTGTCTGAGATGATTGGACTACCATCACCTAGTGGTGGTGTACTCTCATAGCAAGAGAAGAGAAAAATACCTCCTGTACTTTGAGTCACAAAGGCAAGGTATTTTTTTTTTCTTCCTGGAGCTAAGTATAGTCTTAATTTTAAAATATTTATCACAGGAAATAACTTTTGTTATTTAAAAAAATGTAAAATTTATAAGATTTGGATGGCACAGTATTTTGAAGAGAATAATGTCAGATATTAATGATATCCTAATTATGTTAAAGTGTAGTTAAAATGAAGAACTTAAAAAGGAGTCTGTTCTGATGTACAAATTTGAATTTACCTTCCTCATTTAATAGGGTTTGGAATGGTCAGATTTTCATATTAACTTTCACATGCTTTTTAAATGTATACTCTGTTGAATTAAAATAATAAAGTGAGCCTGATCTCTGAGGCCTGGTTTTGTGGAGAAGTATGAAAGAGAAGTGTTGTTTGCACCCCTATCCTGGTGCATTTTGAAAATACGTGATATGCTTGTTTTTGACTCTTATATTTTATTATCTGAATTCTCTTACCTTTCTGCCTCTTCCCAGCTGACTTCCTTTTAGCCTTTATCTGTGAGTTTTTCTCTAGAATTAACTGCTTACTCTATTATCAAAATTTATTTTTACACCTTGTCTGTGATTTCAGCTCATAATTTAAGCAAAGTAAGCTTATCACATTAGTATCTGCCTGATTTAGGTGTGATTGGTTACAGTTCCAGGACTGTTTATATTATTAAAAATAATGTTTTTTTTTTTGCATATAAGACCTTGTTATTTTTAATATGTTAAAATATAATTTTTTCTGTTAATCTTTAAAGCACTTTTCTTAGTTTCCAAGGGATAACATTACAACATACCACAGACTTACTAGTTTAAACAACAGAAATTACTTTTCTCACAGTTATGGAAAGTAGGAGTCCAAGATAAAGATGCCACCAAGGTTTTTTTCCTTCTAAAACCAAAAGAGAAAAAAAAAAAAAACCCAAAAAGAGGATGTTTTCTAATGTAAATGATTTTATAGTTATTGGATTTTTGTGCATTCTAATGTAGTGGGCAAAAAAGTTTAACTGTGTGGATGATGAATAGTATTCTTTGGGCAGAAATGCTAATATTCTGTGATTTTGCAGTTTAAAAGACTAGAGTCTTAAATTGATAGTTTAAAGTGGTAGCAGTTGGATTAAATATACTTATTTCTCATAATCATAGAATATTTGATATATGCTAGATGTGTGAACATTCATATTTAGCTTATTAATAACATGAGATGGTTTATGAGAAGCTCTTAAATCTTTAAGGTAATGAATTCTACTTTGTAATTTAACAGTAATTTTGGTATAAAGAAAATTAAGGATCCTTGAGCAAAGGTTTCTTGGCTTTGGTTTTGATCTTTTGTTCCTTTGTCTAATTAATCCTATAATTTTAAATCTTACTGATTTTTCCATCTGTAAGAAAAATGAATAATGAGCTCTCATTTTGCTGTCTCTTGATTTTGCTATCTCTTGAGGATGTTGACCAAAAGGAATTCTGATACAAGAGTGAGAGCTGCATCTGCAGTTCTTAACGAGATCTCAATGTTGAGACAGTTTGGCTGACTTTTAGTGACCCTGGAGAGAGATTACCTTGTTTTAAGGCCCTATCCTGGCTTACCTTCCCTGTCCTAGTGATTAGTGTACCTGCCAGCCAGAGGAGTTGAGTTTCATAATTCTTTGGTAGTGGCAGATTTCAGTTTTTAGAGAATTAGGAAAGCCTAATTACCTAGATTCCCCAAATCATAGACCTAGGCATCCTAGGCCTACTTACTGATCATAGAAATATTTTCCATATTCTAGGCTCTGTTCCTTCCCTAGTCTGTTGCTGTGATAGATTTGGTTCTCATGAGTTGTGATTTACTGGGTTATCTTGATAAAAATTTTTGGCTTTTTGGCCTAGGATTAAGTTCATTTTGGGAGTGACAGAAAATTGGTGTGAGGTGGTATCTCACTGTGGTTTTGATTTGTATTTCCCTGATGGCAAGTGATGCGGAGCATTTTCTCATGTGCTTCTTGGCCATGTGTAGGTCTTTGGTGAAATTCTGCTCATGTCTTTTGCCCATTTCATGATTGGATTGTTTGTTTCTTGGGTGTTGAGTTTAATAAGTTCTTTATAGATCTTGGATACTAGCCTTTATCTGATATGTCATTTGCAATCTTCTCCCATTCTGTAGGTTGTCTTTTAGTTTTGTTGACTGTTTCTTTTGCAGTGTAGAAGTGTTTTATTGTGATTTCAAGTCCCAATGATTCATTTTTGCTTTTGTTTTCTTGCCTACATAGATGTATCTAACAAGAGATTGCTGTGGCCAAATTCAGAAAGGGTGTTGCCTATGTTCTCCTCCAGGATTTTGATTGATTCTTGTCTCACATTTAGATCTTTCATCCATTTTGAGTTTATCTTTGTATATGGTGTAAGAGAAAGGCCTAGTTTCATTCTTCTGCAGATGGCTGTCCAATTTTCCAAGCAAGGTTTTTTTTTTTTTTTTTTAATAACAAAAAACTGTTGATGACATTCTGTAACTGTAAAATGTTGAAGGCAAACAAGTGGTTTAAGAGTGCTGACTCCATCACTTATGGAATTCTCACTCTTCTCTCAGGATATCTCAAGATAAATTGTGACTGACATGACAAGGATGCTAGTGTCAGCTTGATTAAATATTGGTGAAGTTTAATTTCTTTTTAGTTTTTAGGTAAGTTAATATACGTAATAGCACTTCATTCCCAGAGAGAGATTGATTGTTTGTATGTCTTTAGATCTGTATGCCTCCTTAAGAGACCATTTGTTTAGTATATACTTGAAGTCTGATGAAGGTTGTTATAAGGATATCTGTTGAAATGGTATTTTATTTAGAGGCAGTATCTTTTTAATGAATACTGACCATTTTTTCATATTTTTAAAGAGTTTTTGATAAATACCTGACAAACTTTGACTTCTAGCTTCATAAAATGTAAATATTTGTAACTCATTCTGGGTACTTATATCATCCTTGACTTCATCTTAGTTTCTTACCCATATTTTTCTTTTGTTTAGTTTTTTTTTTTACTTTTTTCTTTTTAAATATTAGCGTATTTGTATGTCTTTAGGTTGTCATAATTGGTGCACAGATTCAAAAAACACATTGTGTTATACTTTTTTTTGATGCTCATATCGTCCTTTTTGTTTCATATGCTTAAATTGCCCCAGATGTAATCAGTGTATTAGTGTGTATTGATATCCAGTTGTATACATTTTTGTAGATAGAATTTATATACATTGGCTTTGTTACAGAGGTGGAGTGCTTTTTTTTTTTTTTTTTTTTTAAGATTTTATTTATTTACTCAGAGAGAGAGAGAGAGGCAGAGACATAGGCAGAGGGAGAAGCAGGCTCCTGATCAGAAGGAGCCTAACACGGGACTTGATTCCCAGGAGCCCCGATCAAGACCTGAGCCAAAGAGGGAAAAAACTCAACCATTGAGGCACACCCAGGCATCCCAGAAGTGGAGTAGCTCCTTATTTCTTTTTTTCATTCTGGGATTGAATATTTAAATTTTGGCCTTAGAACCATATTTTCTTATTTCACGGGTGTAATTACAGTCAATTTCTTGATAAAAGATTTCCTCATAAGCAGATGTCACAAAAGTACATCTAATATGTAAAAAGAGGTCATTTTGGTTAGCTGATCTGTTGATAGGTTTTGGTAGAAAAATTTTCCTAGTTTTAAAGTTTAACATTGATAGAAATGCTTTATTTTTTTTATTTTTTTACTATTTACTTATTTATTGATTGATTGATTGATTGATAGAAATGCTTTAAATCAAATTTGATACACTTTAGTCACAGGAGAATTGTCAGATAAATGACCTTGACTACTGGACAAGCAATATTGGCCTATTTATTTAAGATTTTATTTATTTATTCATGAGAGACACAGAGAGAGAGGCAGAGACACAGGCAGAGGGAGAAGCAGGCTCCATGCAGGGAGCCTGATGCGGGACTCGATCGCGGGCCTCCAGGATCACGCCCTGAGTCAATGGCTCAACCTCTGAGCCACCCAGGTGTCCCAGTATTGGCTTTTTAAAATAGGTATTTTTAAAAGATTTTATTCATTTATTTGAGAGAGAGAACATGAGCAGCGAGAGGGGCTGAGGGAGAAGCAGACACCCTGTTGAGCAGGGAGCCCAACTTGGGGCTCAATGTGGGCCTCTATCTCAGAGCCCCAGGACCTTGGGATCATTACTTGAGCCGAAGGCAGATGCTTAACCAGCTAAGCCACTCAGGTGCCCCCGATATTAGCTTTAAAAAAAGAAACACTGATGATTTAGGAAAGTAATTATCCATATAAGATAGTCCCCAAGAAAGAGGTAGTTTTGAAATGCTTTTTTTATTTTAACTATTTTGGGTGGGTCATTTTCTAATATGTGTTGCAGAACTCTTTTTTTAAACATCAGTACGGTGAACATGAATTTAGTGACTGTTGACTGAATTATCTTAGGAAATAAACTATTACATCATTATTAGTGATATACTTAGATACTGTTTTAGTAGATAGGGCTTTTGGTCTCTACAGTAATTGGACCTGAGGCAATATACTTGGAAAAAAATTATTTTAATGATTTATTTTTCCTTTTAAAAATAATAATGTCTTTGGAATGATTAGCATGTCTTTCCCAAGCTTTGAGTGTATTTTGTTAAATCTCAGGAAAATGAGATTATTAAAAATACATGAAATAAAAGTAAGGGGGTGCATGCTTGTAAACAAAGATACGTGTGTGTATCACAGAAAAAATAAATTTTATTAAAGTAGTTTTTCACTGAGGCCTCTATTTACTTTTCCTTAGGAAGGGCTTTAGATTTAGACTCTTTGCTGAAATGAACTTGGTAAGGAATCACCCAGTCCAAAATTGATCATAAAGGCCTAGAGAGACTCACTGAAATAAGCAAGTATGTACTGACTTCTAAACCTACATTATGAAATGGAATGAGATATGCTTTATTATATATACAGTTGCTTTAAGGCTAAATACTTAAAGTATTAATTCATGTTTTGCTCATTAAATTGAGACCTTTACCTAGGAATATTTATCAGTATTTTTAAAATTCTTTTGTTGTGTTTTTCAAGTTGTAATAATTCTCATATGTGTTCTAAATTTATTGCAGAGTTGACAGTGTTTTTGAGTTACAGCTTTTAAATTTGTGTTATTGAAGCATAATTGGCATATAAAATTGTATGATATTTAGACTGAATATCATGGTGATTTGGTATACATATACTTTGTGAAAGGATTCCCCCATGTAGTTAATTAATACATCATCATCTGACATATTTGTGTTCATATTCATATTTTTTTGATGAGAACATTTCACTTAGCAAGTTTCAGTTTTGCAGTAAAGTGGTATCAATTATAGACATCATGTTTTACATTAGATCCTCAGATCATACTCCTTTTATAGCTGAAAATTTGTATCTTTTTACCAACCTCAACCTCTATTTCCCCCGCAATTGGCATCTATTATTTTTAGTCGTCTCTATAAGTTTGATTCCACTTTTTTTTTTTTTTTTGATTCCACATATAAGTCATACCATGTAGTATTTGTCTTTCTCTGTCTTTTCCTGACTTATTTCAGTTGGCATAGTATTCAGGGTCCATCCATGTAATCCCAAATGACAGGATCTCCTTTTCTCATGGCTGGATAATATTCCATTGTGTATGTATGTGTGCGTGTGTATGCGTATGTGTATATCTACCTAGATACACACCACATCTTTATCCACTCATCCATTGATGGACACTTTAGTTTCTTTATTATGGATATTGCAAATAATGCTGCAAATATAGGAGTGCAGATACCTTTTTTTTATTTTTATTTTTATTTATTTATGATAGTCACCCAGAGAGAGAGAGAGAGAGGCAGAGACATAGGCAGAGGGAGAAGCAGGCTCCATGCAGCGAGCCTGACGTGGGATTCGACCCCGGGTCTCCAGGATCGCGCCCTGGGCCAAAGGCAGGCGCCAAACCGCTGCGCCACCCAGGGATCCCCAGATATCTTTTTGATACCCTGTTTTCGTTTGGTTTGGTTAATGTACCTAGAAGTGGGATTGCTGGATCATATGGTAGTTCTATTTTTAGTATTTTGAGGAACTTCTGTAATGTTTTCCATAGTACCTATACCAGTTGACATTCTTACCAACTGTGAACAAGGGTTCCCTTTTCTCCACATCCTTATTAACATTTGTTATTTTTTGTCTTTTTGAAGATAGCCATTCTAACAGGTGTGAAGTATTATTTCATCTTGTTTTTGATTTGCATTTATTTCCCTGATGATTAGGGATTTTGAATGCCTTTTCATATACCTGTCCATTTATTTGTGTGTCTTTTTTTGAAAAATGTCTATTCATTTCCTCTGCACATGATTTTATTGGATTGTTTTTGGCTATTGAGTATATATATATATATATATATATATATATATATTTAAAGATTTTACTTATTCATGAGAGACAGAGAGAGAAGCAGAGGGAGAAGCAGGCTCCCTGTGGGAAGCCTGATGCAGGACTCAATCCCAGGACCCCAGGATCATGACCTGAGCCAAAGACAGATATTCCACTGCACAGCCACCCACGGACCCCAGGATCATGACCTGAGCCAAAGACAGATATTCCACTGCACAGCCACCCACGTGCTCTCCGCTCCTATTCGCTCCTATTAGTATGCTTTGGACATATGCTTTGGATATCAACGCCTTTTCAGATACATGATATGCAGATCTTTTCTTCATTCTGTAGGTTGCTGTTTCATTTTGTTGATGGTTTTCTTTGTTGTGCAGAAGCTTTTTAGTTTGATGTAGTTCCCCTTGTTTATTTTTGCTTTTGTTGCCCTTGCATTTGGTGTTAAATCCAAAAAAGTATTGCCAAGGTTAATAAAAGGAGCCTGCCCTTGCAGGAGTTTTATGTTTTCGTGTCTTACATTCCAGTCTTTAATTCATTTTGAGTTGATTTTTTGTATGGTGTGAGATAAAGGTCCATTTTTGTTCTTTTGCATGTAGCTATGCAATTTTTGTAACACTATGGAAGAGAATGTTCTTTCTCCTTTGCATATTCTTGTCTCTGTTGTCATAGATTAATTGATGTAAATGCATGGGTTTATTTCTGAGCTCTCTATTCTGTTCTATTGATCTGTGTGTATTTTATTGTTTTGATTGCTGTAGCTTTTGTAGTGTAGTTTGAAATCGGGGAGTGTGGTGCTTCTAGCTTTGTTCTTCATTTTCAAGATGGCTTTGGCTATTTGAGGTCTTTTGTGGTTCCATAGAAATTTTAGGGTTGTTTGTTATATTTCTGTGGAAAAATGCCATTGTAATTTTGATAGGGATTGCATTGAATCTGTTAATTGCTTTGAGTAATTTGTGGAAATTTTAACATTAATTTTTTTTTTTTTTTTTTTAATAGGCTCCATTCTTAGCTTGGAGCCCAGCAGGGCTTGAACTCATGACTCTGAGATCAGGAGTTCAGTGTTTAACATTAATTCTTCTAATCTATGATGCAACATCTCTCCATTTATTTGTGTCAACTTCATTTCTTTCATCAGTGTCTTGTAGTTTTCAGTGTACAGATCTTTTACATACTTTGTTAAACTTATTGCTAAGTATTGGTTTTTTTTTTTAAGCAATTGTAAATGGAAGGTTATATCTTTAATCTCTGTGTGATAGTATACTTGGCCAAACTTTTAGAGACTTTATCATTTATCAGTTCTACAGAGAATTTAGTTCCTATGCATGTGTCCTGATATAAAACCCTCCTATTGTGTATCTTTTTGAGTGAGTAGATTTTTGATGTTGTTATTTGGTTGTTCCATGGTAAGATACATCTGATCTTTGTTTTCTAAACTGTTAGCATTCTTTTTTCTGAGTCCTGTAACAGGTTGAAGTGCAAGGTGTCAATCAACACTACTGTTATGGAATAGAGGTGTTTTATTCTGTTTCTTTGCTTGCTAAGGATAATTTCCTGATTAGAGTCTAGTTTAAGGTAGAAATTCTAATATCTTGAAATGGAAACTTGGGAACAGTGACATTTTTACGTACTTTCATGCAGTTCATTCAAACTGTGCGCAAAGCTGAGGACTGTGTATTCTAGGTGTGTTCTAGGAACTAGGGATGTATCATAATGACAAATTCCTGCTCTCATGATGTTTACATTTTATTTACTATTATGTAAAATTAAAAATCTTCTCTTGCGCTGTTACAGATTAGAATATTAAGTCTTACTGAAAAATATGTAATCCTCTAAGAACTTTTTCTCTTGGCTTCATTTGTTTTTGGTTTTCTCTTATATTTGAGTAAAAGTGAACCAAACATCTGGTTATAGAACAAAGTGCATAATTGAGATCTGATTCATTGAAATGGGAAACTGAATAAATAATGGTAAGATCTGTATAACAAGATGGTTAAGTTGCATTTTTTCCAAACAACTTTTGTTTTATGGTGTCATTCTTTTTTTTTTTTTTTTTTTTTTTTTTTATGGTGTCATTTTTAATAGCATTCTAGGCATCTGCTATCCCACCAAAAAAGAAAAAAACCTAAGAAATAAAGATAAAATTAGATAACCAGAAGCAGTCCTTAAGCAACTAAGTACTCCCCAGTATTCCCTAAACACTCAAGCTCATGTTAACAGTGTTTACCTGGTCACTGTAAGGTTTCCACAGTTAGCCAGTGGGTAGCCAAGTGCTTCTTCTCTGTGCCTGTTTTTAGAACCATGGTACAGAGCTAATTCATGTGAAAATTTGTTAATGTGCATTTTGATCTTCCTTAATTTCATAATAAGTGTTTCCTGGTAGTTTAAAAAAAAAACTTTGGTATGATTTTAGTCCTTATGTCCTATATTTAGATATTTATGAAATTAAATTTTCATGTTTTGAGATTAGGTTTTTATTTTTTTGTTTTCCATAGGCATGATTTGTAATGTTAACACAATGAGACATTTACTCTACTTTTTGTTTTATCTCTGGTAGAATTGAAGTCTGTACACATACACACAGACACACACTGTCAGATCTTTACAATTGAATTTCATCGTTCTCATAAATCATGGTTTGGAAGTTCATTTTATATACATTTTTATATGTATTTGTCATATATTTGCATTACTGTATTCTTTTGCTCTTTGCTTACAGCAAAACTCCTGGAAGGAATTTTCTGTGCTCTCTATATCCAGTATCGTTCCTCCAAATTCTGATTTTGCCCTATCTAACTCCACTGGATTATAGTTACTATCACTCTGCCAGATATCAAGGCCATTTTTCTTTTATCAGTGGCATTTAATTCATTTGATCTCTGACCTTGAAATGATTTATTCACTTGATTGGTTTGTAACTCTCTTCCTTATTCTTTCATCTTCCTGCCTTCTTTCTTTCAGTTTCTTTTAATATTCTTCTTCATTTTCCTGACTCCTAAACATCGGAATATCTCAGTTCAGATTTTAGATATCTTTTCTTTTTCTATAACTGTTGTGCTGATTTTATCCAGTTTTATTACTTAAAACCTTTTTATGGGGTGCCTGGCTTGCTCAGCTTAGTAGAGCATGTGACTCCTGATCTCGGGGTTAAGTTTGGGCCTTATGTTGGATGTAGAGATTACGTAAAAATAAGATCTTAAAAAATACTCCTTATGATTAAGTGTGTGTGTGTGTGTATATGTGTGTGTGTGTGCATATATATATGTGTATATATATATATACTTATATATGTATCTTTAGTCTCAACTTCTTAATTTCTAAACTTGTATGTCTATTGGGTATCTTAATTAATGTCTAAAACTAAACTCAGTGCCTACTTTCCTACCTCCTAGTTCCCCTTGTACCACTTCTTCCTACAGTCTTTCCCATCTGTATAAATGGCAAGTCCTTCTTTTGAGTGGCTTAGCAAAAAAAGTTTGAAGTCATTATTTACTTAATCCTTTTCTTTCACATTTTCATATTCAGTTAGTCAGCAAATCTTGTTGGCTTTATTTTCAGGATATCCAGAATCTGACTAATTGTACTTCTCATTTTTTTCACTACCACTGTGGTCTTAGCCATTACCATCTCTCACCTGGATTATCCCATTAGTCTCTAAGTGACTTCTCAGCTTCTGCCCTTGGAGATTTCTTGTTCTGAAAAGAGCACCAAAAGTAATCCTTTGCCAAGTTAGGTTATACCACCCTTGTGTTCACAGTGCTTTTGGTAACTTTTCTATTTCACGCAGAGAAAAAAAGTTAAAGTCTTTGTAGTTTAGACCCTTCTTAGTTTCTCTTTACACATCTGCAGTTTTACCTGCTATTCTTCCCCTCACTTTCCCTAATCTAGCCACACAGACCTGCCTCCCATTCTGTTCTGACATCCTAGCTGTTTCTTCTTCAGTCTTAGTGTTTCTAGAAAGCTGTTGCCACAACTGGTGTAGGTTTTTGCTGTGAAGTCATCTCAGCAGTGTCCTCCCCAGTCCCTTCTAGACTATACAGTGCCTTTTTGGGAATTAGAAAAAGACACCGTTTCTTCTGTGCACTGCTTGGAGAGCAGCAGAGGGGGGCCTAGATTTCAGTCTTTGCTTTAACCTTTGGGTCAGAAGCTGTTGTGCAATAACCAGTACAAGTGTCCCTAACTTTCCCTGGGTATTCTTTTTTCTTTCTTTTAAAAAAAGATTTTATTTATTAATCATGAGAGACCCACAGGGAGAGGCGGAGACACAGGCAGAGGGAGAAGCAGGTTCCATGCAGGGAGCCCAGTGCCAAACTTGATCCTGGGACTCTGGGACCACGCCCAGAGCCAAAGGCAGATGCTCAACCGTTGAGCCACCCAGGCATCCCAGGCATCCCGTCTGACCTTGGGTATTCTATTTAAAAATCAAACCCATTCTTTGTTCCCCTCTCCACATACTCTTCTTCTTTTTCTTAAGTGTTAAGACTTATATAATATGGTAAATGCTTGTTTCACTCTTATTAAAATGTAGCTGAAGCTTTATGGAAACCGTTTCTAAAAATTTTGCATTTTATGGAAAACATCAAACAAAGCAGTGAGAATAGTGTAATCAACCTCCATGTACCTGTAACTTAGCTTAAACAGTTAATAGTTGGTTTTATTTCATTTATACCCTACTCCTTACCTACCCCCCTGCCCCAAGATTATTTGAAGCACAGCCCAGAAGTCCTATAATTTCATTTGTAAGTATTTCAGCATGTATCTTTAAAATACAAGGATTGGGGTGCTTGGGTGACTCAGTTGGTTAGCATCTGCCTTCTGCTCAGGTTATGGTCCTGAGATCCTGGGATCGAGCCCCACATTGCATTCCCTCTGCCCTTTACACCCCACTCATGTTTTCTCTACTGCTTACTCTCTCAAATAAATAAAAAATAAATCTTAAAAAAATTCTTTATTTTAGAAAAATAGCCACAATATTATTACCCAGCCTAAAAGTTCTTAATATTGGGCAGCCCAGGTGGCTCAGCGGTTTAGCGCCACCTTCAGCCCAGGGTGCGATCCTGGAGACCCGGGATCGAGTCCCACGTCCAGCTTCCTGCATGGAGCCTGTTTCTCCCTCTGCCTGTGTTTCTGCCTCTCTCTCTCTCTCTCTCTCTCTCTCTGTCTCTCATGAGTAAATAAGCAAATTTTTTTTTTAAAAAGTTTTTAATATTTTTAAATTGAACTTTCATTTTTACCCAGTTCCCTAAACATTTTCTTTAAGTTTGAACTGGAATTGAAATAAGATTAATACATCCAATTGGTTAGTATGCAAGTATGTATCAGTCTATATAGGTTCCTTCCCCCCCATCCCCTTTCTCAATATTCATTTGTTGAAGAAACCAGGTCATTTCATCTTAACTATTCTGTATCATTGGTACCTAGAATAATCTAGGCCAACATGTGACATATAATAGGTACTCAGTAAATATTTTTTTTTCTCAGTAAATATTTTTAAAGGAATTGACTGAAAGGTAAGTAATTTATAGTATTCTAGGATGGAATTAAAATGTTAAATTTTTAGGGAATGATTACCATCTCACTTTTACATTAGCTTGATAGAATGATCTTGGCAATAAGAGAAATTATTTAGACAGTTGAGAAGGGGTCAGATGCAGGGCACTTAGGGCTACAGAAAGTTAGTTGAAAAAATCTTCCAAGATACATTAATAATTGCTACCATTTAAGATCTTATTATTTACATACCATGCACTGTCTTAGAAGCTATATAGTTAATTCAGTTTTTACAGCAATCTTTCAATGAAGAGTTCATGTCTTCATTTTCCCAGTGAGGTAATTGAAGTTTAGTGGGAGAAATGGAGAAGTGGGTCCTGGGCATTAATGTTTTTCCTAATAAATTTTTAGAAACTAGAGACAACTCTTTAAAACCGTGTGCATTTATAACTTTGGTAAAAAAAAAAAAAAAAAATAAGTGGCACCAATGATACTATTTCCCTGTACATAGAAAGCCTTTGTTTAATGTGTATCTTTCTAGCTTCTTTTTCTAGAACTATTTTATATGAGATGGATTGGAAAATGTGAATAAGAAAAAGGAAAAATCTCTAAAATAACCATTATTAGCATTTTGGTGTATGTTTGGGGTGCGTGTGTGTGTAAGAGAATATACAACTTGGAAAACAATTACATTATACCACTTGCAGTTCTTTCCTTCATACAATGCCTGTTTAGCATACTGAAGACTGAAGATTTGCAGTGGAAAATACTGTTCTAATTTGCTTTAACCCAGTGTCTCTCTTTTATACTTGCTTGATAGAAAATCACCTTTCCAAGACATACTAATAAGTTTTACCCAAAGTATGAAGTTGAGTTTGGCAAAAGTTGAAATATTTGTTCATGTTTAAATATAAGACTTTAGAATGTGTTAAATTATACATTCTAAATTTGATGATTTAGAAAGGATGGATAATTTGATAGTACTAGAGTAACTGAAGACAGCATTCTGAAGAAAAATGAGCTTAGATTGACATCAAATAATACTAAAATAAGGTAAACAAGGGAAAATACTTGCATCAGGTAGGTAACATAGATATTATATAAAGAATTCATAAACATTGGAGAGAAAAGCATCTTTAAACCTGAGTGGGAGAATAGGCAGAGCTAAAGAAATACAAAAAGGCAGTACACATATGTGAAGTGTTCAAGGTTCTTTAGTAACTCTTTCTTTTAAAAATCTGAAACTGCATGCCAGTGAGTTGTTATTAATATGAAGCTCTTTGTACTGTAAATTCTTTATAATCTTTACAGAAAACTATATGATGAGATATATAAAATAGTAAAATATGTATATTTTCATTTTTTGACTCAGTAAACCTATGTTTTTAAAGGTCATTGGTTTTTTTTTTTTTAGATTTTATTTATTCATGAGAGACACAGGGAAGCAGAGACACAGGCAGAGGGAGAAGAAGGCTCCATGCAGGGAGCCCGATGTGGGACTTGATCTCAGGACCCCTGGATCATACTGAGCCAAAGGCAGACACTCAACCACTGAGTCACTCAGGCGTCCCTATTTTAAAGTTTATTGTAGAGAAGGAATTGAAGAGGAAAAAAAGATGTATGTGCATAGTAGCAATATTTGTATTTCTCAAGTTAGGAATGTCTAATATCAAAATGATAAATTTACCCCAAATGGTTCATTTTATGTAAACATACAACCTGATATATATCATGCCACAGCTTCTTTTAGGAATGAATAGGTGTATCATCCGTGAAGGAAGTAACTCTCACTGAAAGGAATCTAAATAGTGGCTGGGTGGTATTCTGCAGTATTAGAGGAGAAAGCTGTGGGGCCTCTGTTAGGAGGACATACCCATATAATTTCTTTTTCTACTTCATCAGTCCTGTAAATAGATCCCTAAAGCTTCTTGCTGCAACGGTGCAGCATCATGGTTTTAGGTTTTTCTCAAGTCTGATACTTAATGCCAACTTTTGTAATACAGTAAATGTTGAGGAACTAAAAGTAGTTGAGATTGGCCTTTGTACTGCCAGCATTAATTAAGGCATGTCAAAAATGAAGAATTTCTTAACTGTATTTGTGGTTCTCTCTTTTATATGGTATTAAAGTGATTTAAACTAATTCTAGTTGTTGAGAAATTCAGTAAGTTTAACTCCAAATCATTTGGTTTTATTTTATCTGATTTACCTCCTCTTCCCAAAAAGATAGTTTGGAAATAGTCCGGAATAAAGTAATAGTGTCAGGAGGACTTCACATAGACTTGACTGGCGCCAGAACTCAGCAGATTTAATAAGGGCCATTTGTGGATAAGGATGGGAGGAATTTTAATGTGATCTGAACGCAAACTCAAGGATTTCTGAGTATAATGGTATATTTTATGCCAAAATTTCAAAATGAGAGTGGCATCTAATTCTGGAAATCTGGCAGGGAGGAAAAAACATTGTTTTTTTTTCTGTATGGCATGACCATACACTGTCTCCTAAAGAATGTGGGCCATTGCATTGTTTTGATAACCCACAGTTCCCATTTTAGTGAATTTAAAAGGTGGATATCAAATACTTGTGGCAGGAGGGAGGAGATGTGGGAGGTCCCTGAGAATAGGCAGTGTTGGTAAAACAGCCCAGATTCTCCTTTACTTCTATTCATTTTCTTAGCAGAAGCAGTTGGATTAAACTGTTTAAAACACAAATACCTAATTGGGAGGGTTTTGCCACAGAGTTCATTCTGCAATGTGAATTACTTTAGTCAGATGATTGGATTAGAAGAAAGAAATTTCAGATACTTTTAAAAATTTGATTCGTTCTAGGGAGAATTGAAGAAAAGCAGTGAGGAAGAAGGAATACATAAGTTTTGATAGTGGATATCTAAGGGGGGGAGACTGAAACAAGTTAATAGAGGGCTTCCTAACTTCCAAGCGTTTTATATATATTAATTTAATTATCACAGGAGCCCTCTGACCCACTAGTATTTTCTCTATTTTATTGAAGAATTTGAGGCACAGAGAAGTTAAGTAGGTTCTTTACTTGTTGGGGGCCTTGTTCAGATGAGAGCCCTGGAAATATTAGAGACCATGTAGAACTTGATTTAATGTAAAGATGGGCTTTTCAAGGTGAAGGAAATGTGTTGCCAAGTAGAGCAGAAGTATAAAAAAGGCTATATTAGAAATTTCAACTCTGAAAAATATCCCAAATGAAATCTTAGGTATTCTAATCATAGGTTTTTGATTTAGGGGGTTTTTGTATGATGGGACTGCAAGGCATTACTTACCCTTTAAGTTATTTTCTAGCACATACAAACATGCAGTATCTTTGTTGATTTTTCCCTTCCTCCCCTTTATTTTCTCTATCTCCCACCCCACTCCTCCTGCCCCACTCCTCTTTTTTTTTTTTTTCCAAATTCTCTCTCCCTTCCCATTCCCTCATCTCTGTTTCGAAAGGTGATTCTCCTTGCCTCACCTCCTTCCATTTCCCTTTCTCATTTGTCATTTACATAGAAAAACCATCTTTTGTCCCTTTAACTTCCTTGTTTGTCCACCTTTGTCTTTTACCATTAAACTTCTTAAAAATAAAAGACTGCAGTTGTCATTCTTTACTTTTTTTTTTTTTTTTTTTTTTTTACCTCTTGTCATTTCATCCTCTGCTTCGGTGTGTCAAATTAGTGGATTTCCTCCTTCCATTGTTTTTCTCTGTAACAATAACCTTCCTGATCTGTACTTCATTGAAATTCTCCTTAGCCTTTTTTTGTGTGTGATGTTGTATTACCTTGATGCTTCTTTTGCCTGCTCTTTTTCTTTGTATCATCAGTATATCCAAAAAGTGAAGTCAGTGCCTCACTTCCATATTTATTCTTTCCAACTTCTTTCTTTTGGTTGGTGAGAACCTTTTTTCTTTCACTCATTGACATTTAAAATTTCCTGCCCCCCCCCCCTTCCCTAATTCTTTTGCTCAGCAAATATTTCTGGAGTGTTTCCTGTATTACCAGGTTATTATTCTAGGTTCTGAAGTTTCAGCAACGAATAAGAGAGTGACTTGTAAGCTTACATCCTAGTGGAGAAGATAGTTAATAAACAAATATTTAGGTAGTGTGAAACATGTTTTAAAGGATAAAGTACACTAATGGTCAGTAGGCAGTGATGGGAGCGTATGCTGTTTTGGCTAAGATTGTTATGAAAAGTTTCTTTGAGAAGACGATATTTGGGTAAAACTTGACGAGAGTGAGTCACATGGATATCTGGAAGAAAAGCACCCTAGGCAGAGGGAATAGCAAGTACAAAGACTCTGAGATGATCTTAGGTTTTCCTGTGTCAGCAAAAGCCAGCGTGACTGGAGTAGAGTGAGTCATAGAGAAGTTGACTGGGGAAAATCTTAAGATCCTGTGGTCTCTGGCTAGGATTTTGGATATAAATCTAAGTGCCGTGGTAAGAGTTTGGAGGGTCTTGAACAGAAGAATGATAACAAGATATGACTTCATGTTTTAGAAGGATCACAGTGTGACTGTGGGAAGTAAGCTGTGTGTGTGTGTGAGAGAGATGAGTGTATGGGGAGTGTTTGTCAGTAGAAGAACCTGAGACACTGTTATCGTATAGTTTTGATAAGAGATAATGGTAATTTGAGTAGAATGTTAGCTGTGGAGGTGGTAAATGGTTAGATGAGTGATAGATTTTATTTATTATTATTTTTTAAAAAAATTATTTATTTAAGTGTGTGTGTGTGAGAGAGAGAGAGAGAGAGAGAGAGAGAGAAAGAGAGAGTGCACCTGAGGTGGGGGGCGGGCAGGAGAGGGGGGAAGAGAGAATTCTCAAGCAGACTCCCAGCTGAGTGCAGAGCCCAATGCAGGGCTGCATCCCAGGACCCCGAGATCGTAACTTGAGCCGAAATCAAGAGCTGGCCTGCTTAACCCACTGAGCCACCCAAGCATCCTGAGTGATTATGTTTTATAGATAGAACTAGCAGAATATGCTGATCATTTGGATGGTGGTATATGAGGAGAAAGGAGCTAAGTTCTAGAGTTATGGATTTGAACATCAGGGTAAATGGAGGTTCCAGTACCAGGAATATCTTAAGAGGGGCAGTTTTATTGAAGAGGGATGGGTAGAAGCAGTGTTTATTTTTAGTATGCTAACCTTGAGATACCCATTAGAGCTAGTGGAGATGTCAAATTATATACTCTTCCAGAAGTCAAATGTGAGCTTGGAGCTGGAGAAAATAATTTTGAGTCATCCAAGTGTAGATGGTACTGGATGAGATCACTTAACAGGTTTTGTGTGTAGATAAAGAAGAGAGATGGGGAAGGACTGAACCCTTAAGTCCTCCAGTGTGTAGATCTCTTCCTCAAGAAAAGGAAGCACTATCAAAGGATATTGAGAAGTAGCTAGTGAGATATAGGAAGTTGTTGATGTTCAAAAGCTAAATGAGAAAGGGATTCAGGAAGGGGAGATGGGTCAGCTACACGGGGAGGCTACTAGGAAATGGAGTAGGATAAAACCTAATAATTGACCTTTGGATTTGGCTTTCTAACTCCCTTTGAGTTTTGCTTTGCAATATAGCCCTGAATTTCAGAACATACTTTTTCACTCCCTGTCAACAAACATTATTAATCAGGCTTCAATTGCTCTTCTCCTGGACTATTTTCCTCTTTTGAGTTTTTCCTTTTTCTCTCCTGATTATAATACAAAATACACACTGATTGTAGAAAAGTTGGAAAACACAGAGACAGTAAAACGATATAAAAAACTTAAATTCTTTGTCTACCTTACCACTAGAGATAATCACTAATAACACTCCAGAGCTTTTTTTCCCCTATCCATTTCTATTTATGTATGTTTGTAATGCATATATTGTATATATGCTTTTATATAAAATTGATATGAAAAGTAGTCTTAAATCTATTTATGTATGTTTGTAATGCATATATTGTATATATGCTTTTATATAAAATTGATATGAAAAGTAGTCTTAAATTTTCCATTTTTGAATGAATATTAAAAACTTTTTGAGAATGTGTGTGAATGTGTCACAGCATAAGTATTTCATCATGATGAGCCTTCTGACTGAACTTCCCGGTCATTTCTCCTCTAATTCTATCTTAAGTGAGTCCTGATGCATTTTCCTGAAGTGTATTCTTCTCTAAGCTTTCAGGGTGTAGAATAGTGATTGAAGCATAGACTATTTTTGAGAGTAATACATGCATATAGCAGGAAATACGGAAAACAGGAAAAAAGTATATTATCTTTTATACAATAACATAATTTTCATCTATTTTCTGCTAATCTTTTTTTCTGTTTGTCTAAATGTACATACACATGCATTTGTTTTTTACTAACAAAGATCACAGTGTTTTGTAGCCAGCTTTTTTTCCCCATAATTTATTCTATTTATAATTTATTGGTCAAAGTATATAAGCAGTTTCATTATTCTTGTTTGTTGTCAAAGTGCTCTTCAAAAAGATTGTACCATTTGAAAGTATATTTATAAAGAATTTTGTTCTCTTTAAATTTTAGGATAGACCACTATCTTGTTGAGCTCTTTTAATTGAAGTTCTTCTTGGATACAAAGATGAGGACTAGATAACTTCTTGAGGTTCCTTCTAACCCCTAGGATGAAGATAATAACTAACATTTGTATAGTGCTCTAAAGTTTACAAAGTGAGTTCTCATACATCATCTCACTTGATCCTCACAACAGCCCTGTGAGGTAGGTAGGACAGGTATTGTTATTCTCATTTTAGAGATAAAGAAACTAGTAGAGAGGTTAAGTGACTTGGTCAAGTTTTATTTAAGTGTTTTAGCTGGGATTTGAATCCAGGCCTTCTGATCTAAATAATCACATTCTTTTTACAAGATTTCATATAGCTGCATATTTAGAATTATATATGTCAGCTAGTTAAATAAAATTGTTATATATAGAGATAAACCCAATGACAATGTGAATACAGTGTTTATATTTTCTTTAGTGTCCCCCGATCCTTTCCCATATTTTCTCCCTCCCCATTTAATGAAATGCTCTCTCATTTGAGTAGAAGGTAATTTAATTATATAGCTATGCACCTACCATTTTACTTCTTAGCATTTGGGAGAGGGGAAGTTAGATGATGTTTTTCATTTCTCTCTGTGTATATTTTTTTGCTACCACTTAAAGGTGTACTTATATTACTTTCTGCACATGTAGTATAAAATCTTTAAGTAATAGAATTATACTTAGGACTAGAATCTTTTGGGTCTAGCATCAAATTAGAATCACAGGCTTTTCAGGGCATTAAACTTTTATACTACTCTAACCAAAATTGGGATAATTGAGTATTTCAAGTGTAGTTGTTTATGATGTTCACAGAGGTACAGTGCATAAAAAGTGAGAGTGACAGTGGAGGTCAAATCAAGAACAATCCTAGCTACTCTGACTAGTTACCTCATAAAAGTAATAAAAAGTTTGTAAAGCTGAATTGGGAGCTTGATAGTGGCAATATCACATAATAGAAACAGACCTAGATTTTCAAGACTGTGTAGTGTAGTATTGCATTAAAATGTCTCACAATGTTTTCTGTAACTGCCTTTAAATACTTAAGGTATTCAATATTTTTAAAATTAATTTTCTTGTTTTTGTTTTTTCTCTAGTTGTTGGTCTTGACGATATTATGGACGAAGGAGTCGGTAAAGAAAGTGGCAATGATACCATTGATGAAGAAGAACTGATTTTACCTAACAGGAATTTGAGGGACAAAGTAGAAGAAAATTCAGTGAGGTCACCAAGAAAATCACCTCGTTTAATGGCACAAGGTAATCCTTCTAGGAAGGTTGAGCTAGAAAATCAAAGGTATAGGAACAGATGTGATAGTTTGTAAACTTGCTAAGCAGAGATATTTTCATGATATTTACTAGTCTGAGCATTTTGATAATCATTTTTGAGATTATATCAATTTGTTGGTTTAATTTTTAAAATTTTTTATTAAAATTATATATTTACAAAATTTAAAGGGTTGACTAATTCTTTAACTTTCTGATGCTTATTTTCCTTCCCCAGAGGAAATCATTATTAACCTACCAGCTGGTTTTACTAATTTTTTGGTATTTACTTTCATGTCTGTAAGTAATAATGTATATTGCTACTTTTTGATTATTCTAATGTGTAGGTATTTATCAACTTGCCACTCTGGATGATGAATTCAGTGTTTGATCTCTTGTCCACATCACACAAAAGTACATTTTCTCATCCTTCTAATACATAGTTTTGTTAGATTAGTAGTTATTATTTATGTTTTCGGACTCTGTATGCTGTTAGAAATCAATTTAATAAACTAAAGTTACTTTTTCCTATACAACCTTTTGTCTTTCTGATTTAATAAATGTTTCTGTTGTTCCTTTGCTTATAGTTTTGTACATTTGTACACAGTTTTCTGTGTACATATCAGTAATAACACCCCAACTACTTTGCTGGTTGTCTAAATCTTTCAAAAAATACTTATGCATATCAGATATTCTGTCATTTTCATTTTATAGAATAAGTCTCCTGGAGCTTTCTCATCTGCTCCCATGTGTGCTGGTTTGTTACCCCTGCAAAAAGCCTGATGCATAGCTATTATCCAGGGATCTCCTATAGTATTCTGATGATGATTCTGTTTGGCATTGTAGTTCTTATTTCCTCTTTTTTTGGCTTAGTTCCTTCATTTTGGTGACACTTCTTCTGCCATGAAAAAGGAACATGGAGGCATGTTATTTTAAAACTGTGTGTCTGCAAATGTATTTAATCTGGTCTCACATTGGAATTATAGTTCATAGAATTCAAGGTTGGAGATAATTTTCCCTCAGAAATTTGAAAGTGTTCCTCTACTTTCTTCTGATTTCAGTGTTGTTGAGAAGTTTATGCTGATTCCTTTTATTTCTTTTTTGGTATGTTATTTACTTTTTTGAAGTTTGTGGAGTCTTCCTCTTCAGCTCTAGTGTTTTGATTTTTTTTTTTAAAGATTTTATTTATTTATTTGAGAGAAAGCGCAGGCGCAAGTAGAGGGAGGGAGAAAGGGAGAAGCATGCTTCCCACAGATCAAGGAGCCTGATGGCACCCCGATCCCTTGCCTGAGTTGAAGGCAGAAGCTTAACCGAGTCATGCAGGCACCTCTGATATTTTTGATAATGTGTCTTGGTATTAGTGTATTTTAAGTATTGAGCTCTGGGTCCTCCATGGATCCTTTAGCACAAAAAGTATTATTATTCAATTCTGGGGAAATTTTTTGTATTATTTCATTGGTAGTTATTTTCTCAGCTCTTTCTTTCTGGAGCTCATTATTCAAGTGTTAGGAGGGACTGGCCCTTCCATTTTCTTTATTTTGCCAACTTTTTACCTCTGTCTTTTTCCTCTACTTGGTAAAGTTTTTTCATGTTTATCCTCCAGCTTTTCCATCAAATTTTATATTTCTAATTTCTGAATTTTTTTGTTTTGGGAATTGTCCTTTTTGTAGTCTTGTGGTCTTGTTTCATAGACACAATATCCTCTGCTGTCTTTTTTTAATCTCCTTTCATCATTATAGTTTCTTTTTTCTCCATGTTGTCTCCCCCTTGCCCATCTTTCACGTTAGAGACTTTTTTAAACTGTGATCCTTGATTGTTTACTCATGTTCAAGAGTATGGAACTAAAACTGTCTAAAAGGTTAACACTTAAAAGACTAGGGGTGGGTTGGATTTTGTCTACTGTGAGCTTCACTGTTTTATTATCTGGTTACATGGGGTTTTTTTTTTTTTTTTTTTTGTTCTTCTTGGGATGGTGTTTTTTTTTTTTTTTAAGGAATCTTTGATGTCAGAATTAGGGTTATTCCCTTAGGCTCATTAGATTGGTAGCATGTTATGGGGACCTTTTAGGGAAGTTGACAGGGTATCTCAGGTTTTGATATATATAAATTCACCTAATGTCACAAATTTCAGCGTACTTTACTGCCACTTTTATCTGTGCCTGATGTTCCTTAGTCTAGAAACCCTGTTTTGTTCTCTTACAGAAGCAAGCTTTCAGTCTTGGATTAGGACCAGGAAAGGGCAGTTGTCTGGCAGATGGAGTGGGAGAGAAGGAGCTAGGGGTCTAACTGCTTCTTAAACAGCTTTCATCTCATCTTCATTTTAACTGCCTGCCTCCATCCACACTTTCGAATCACCTGGGGTCACCAATTCCTAACCCTTTAGAGGTATCAATGATATTGGTTCTTGCTGACACTGTCTTCTTAGAGTTTGTCTTTTTTTTTGGGTCTCCTATATCAGTTACTTCTTGAGCATCTCTTGTTTGGCATCCAAAACTATCACTGTTTTCTCCTCTTCCTTTCATGTTAGAGTTATGCCTTTTGTATAGCTTTAGTGTGGGTTTTCAGAAGTGGATTTTAAAGTTAGATGCATGTATTTATCATCTTTTCCTCAATTTTTATACACACACACCTGTGTATTTGAAGATTTTATTTATTTTAGAGTGAGCGTGGGGAGAAGCAGAGAGGGCAGAAGAGGGAAGGGGAAGGAAACTGAGGCAGACTCTGAGCTGAGCGTGAAGCCTTTTGCATGGGGGCTTGATCTCATGACCCTGAGATCACAACCTGAGCTGAAATCAAGAGTCAGATGCTTAACCGACTTAGCCACCCAGGCTCTCTGCCCTCAATTTATATTTTTAATCAGTTTTTAAAATCTGTTATTTGGTAATACTTGTGACTTTGAGTAATGAAAAGAGTAGGATGAATAGTATGGACAAATGATTAATGTTGGCCTATTCAACCAGAATTCAAACAAAGGCAGTTTATATTTAGAGGAGAAAAACAACTTGATCTTTGGCTCAATAAATCAGTTACTATTGGAAAACGTTTTTTTCATTTTAATTACCTTTATAGTTGCATCTGCTATTCGTCATTTTTAGCAGCAACCTAGATAATGGGTGTTACAAGTTCATTTATTTTATTTCAAGGCAGACAAATAAAGTAGAGCTGTAAATTATTACAGGCGACAGCTTCAAAGCTTAAAATATATAAAAAATATATAAAAATATCCAGATGTTAACAAACCATTAAGTTTCTAGTTATTTAGAAATGTTACATATCTGAGCATGTGATAAACAGTTAATAATCCACACTAATTTAAAAAAATTGTTGAGTAAGTACCTAATGATGAACTGCTGTGCTGAGTTCTAGGGAAATTAGAAAGGGTCTCTAAAACTAGGATGACTGAATAATTTTTTGTTTAAACTAGTACACTTTTGAGAGAAAAAGACTGTGCTATTGATAATCACATTGGGACCTTGGGTGTCACCTAGAACTGTTAAAGACAAATGAAGACATGTGATACCTTCTTTAAGAATTTAGTGGTATATGACAAATAAGTGAGTGTTTTAGGTATTGGTGCATATTGTTTTTTTTTTTTTTTTTAATAAATTTGATAGTGTTCAGTTTTCATGCAGGGTTTATTTGGAGGCATTGGATGTGCATAGAGTTGGAAATAGCTGATTCTGTATTTTAGTTTGTGGGTTGTTTTTCTAGTTAATGAATCTACTTCAGCTCTCTTTCTTTCTAGTTTCTTTTGACTCCATATGTTCTCCTGGAGGGTGTATCCAGATAGGGAAAAGAGGAAAATCTCACATGGGGATTCTTTGTTAGGAATATTGTTAAAGGTGGGAAGCTTTATTAAATTATTCTCATACTTTCCCCACTTTCTTTCATGATAATATTTTCTTAACTTAAATTTCTTTGTTTGTAATTTCTCTTTCATTTCTTAGGAATAGCTTGTATGCTAAAATGGTGATACAAGTGAAGCATTCATATAAAGGAGTTAAGAGTTCTTGTGAGACTGTTTTGAAATACACAGATCCTGTTTATGATAGGTGGTCTAGTTCATATTTTACTGGAACTTGAACTTGTTCGGTATTAATTTATTTAAAGGTATTTAATGGGGCAGTCCCGGTGGCTCAGTGGTTTAGCGCTGCCTTGGGCCTGGGGCGTGATCCTGAGGACACGGGATCGAGTCTCACGTCGGGCTCCCTGCATGGAGCCTGCTTCTCCCTCTGCCTGTGTCTCTGCCTCTCTCTCTCTCTCTCTCTCTCTCTCTCTCTCGGTATAAATAAACTATTTTGGGATCCCTGGGTGGTGCAGCGGTTTGGCGCCTGCCTTTGGCCCAGGGCGTGATCCTGGAGACCCGGGATCGAGTCCCATGTCGGGCTCCCAGTGCATGGAGCCTGCTTCTCCCTCTGCCTGTGTCTCTGCCTCTCTCTCTCTGTCTGTGTGGGACTATCATAAATAAATAAAAATTAAAAAAATATATATATATTTTTAAAAGGTATTTAATGTTAGAAAAAAGATATTTAGTGTTTAAAACTGTATGATAGTTTTATGATGAGCATTAATGTAAAGGAAGCTCATTTTACTTATTTTACTCCTAGCTTAGTTACTATAGAAACTTGTTATAAACATTCTTGCTTTCTAGTAAAGTGTATCAGTCTGAATTTTGTAGTTTTTTCTCCTGCCCCAGAATTTATAGAACTTTGATAAATACAAAATTTAACAGGTATGTGTGTGTGTGTGTGTGTGTGTATGTGTGTATGTATGTATAATATGTGATGATCATCATGTGTAACTATTCAGTACATTTTCATTGAAATATGCAAATTTATAGCTCAGAATAAAGAAGTGATATTCTAAATTGTATTGAAATAAAAACACATGGCAAAATAGCTAAGTTATTTTTATTTATTTTTTTCCCTTGTGATAGAACAAGTAAGAAGTTTGCGACAAAGCACTATTGCCAAGCGTTCAAATGCAGCACCTTTAAATAGCACAAAAAAGGCATCTGGGAAGACTGTATCTGCCCCTAAAGCAGGGGTGAAACATCCAGAAAGGTGTCAGATTAAAGAAGTTTCTGTGTCACCGAAACCTGAGTACCATAAGGAGAGCAGAAGGAGCAGCCGACATATTGGACAAATTGAAGTGGTACCAGAAGTATCCGTGTCTTCAAGTCATTCTTCAGTGTCACCTTGTCTTGAAATGAAGGATGAAGCTGGATTAGATTCTAAGCAGGAGTGTAATAATCAGGGAGAAGCAAATGTGCCATCTCATGAATTAAATTGTTCGCTCATTTCAGAGACTTGTGTTAGTATTGAAGAAAAGAAAAATGAAGCTCTGATGGAATGTAAAGTCAAGACTGTTACTAGCCCACTGTTTAAGTTTTCAGATAAAGAAGAACAGAATGATTCTATTTCTGATAAAATAGATGTCACTGTTGTTGAAGAAGTGAGGGAAAAGGGAAAAGTTGAACAAGAATCAAATGAGACAATAAAATTATCCCATGAAGATGACCAAATTATTGAGGAACCTGCATCTTCTGCTTCTCTTTCTGATGCTGTGGCTTGTACAAATCCAGATAAGACTGAAAAGAACCTTGTAGGTTTGTCTTGTTCTGTGGATGAAGTAAATGAATGTAATTTGGAATTGAAGAATACCATGGAAGTTTCTGATAAAGCTAAGAACTCCTTTCAAAGAAATGAAATAGAACCATTGGGTTATTGTAAAGACACAGAGTCTAATGATAAGCAGTTGGAGAACACAGAATTTAATAACTCAAACTTAGAGATGGTTGATACTAATGCTTTTGAACCAGAGAGTAATATTTTAGAAAATGCTATTTGCGATGCACCTGACCAGAATTCAGAACAGTTGAATATTGTTGAAAGTATTAAAATGGGGCCTCATGAAATAGCAAACCTTCAGGATGACAGAAACAGCCAGTCAAGTAGTGTTTCTTGCTTAGAGTCAAAAACTGTAAAATCCAAACAAACAAAACCTATAATTCATTCTAAGCAAAACATGACCACAGATACTCTGAAAAAAATTGTTGCAGCAAAGCATGAATTAATACATAACAAAACTAAAATTAATGTCAAGAGTGTGAAGCGAAATGTTGATGAACCAGAATCTCAGCAAAATTTTCATAGGCCGGTCAAAGTGAGAAAAAAACAAATTGAGAAAGATTCAAAAATTCAGAGTTGCAATTCTGGTGTTAAATCTGTGAAAAATCAAGCTCATTCTATATTGAAAAAAACATCACAAGATCAAAATTTAGTGCAGGTTTCCAAACCCTTAACTCATTCTTTGAGTGATAAGCCTCATGGTCACCCTGGTTGCTCTAAAGAACCCCCTCATCCTACACAAACTGGACATTTATTACATTCCATCCAGAAGCAATGCCATAAGCCCCAACAGCTGGCTGCAGCAATGAAAACCAATAGTCATGTGAAGGAAGAGCTTGAACATACAGGTGGTGTAGAGCATTTTAAGGAGGAAGATAAACTGAAGCTTAAAAAACCTGAGAAGAACCTACAACCCCGCCAAAGAAGAAGCAGCAAAAGTTTTTCTTTGGATGAGCCACCATTGTTCATTCCAGACAACATAGCTACTATAAAAAGAGAAGGCTCAGATCATAGTTCTTCACTTGAAAGCAAATATATGTGGACTCCCAGCAAGCAGTGTGGGTTTTGCAAAAAACCACATGGCAACAGGTGTGTGTGTGTGTGTGTGTGTGTGTGTGTGTGTGTCTGTGACTGAGAGAGAGAGAGAGAGAGAGGTACATTAAAGAGAAATTGCTTTTTAGGGTGTGGTTATGTGAGAATTTTTTATAGAAAGAAATTACTTAACATACAAAGACTTACAGAAGCAAAAAAAACCCTCATCAATCCTGGATAAATGATAGAAAGTTGAAGCCACTGAATTTATAAATATATCATCCCAGAACATTTAAAAAAGCGTAGCTCGACCAATGGCTGGTATATGGAAATATTTTGTTATTGTAACCAGTTAGAGAGTGTGGTTTAGTTATTGCATCTGAAAGAAGAAAAAGAGCTTGCTGCTAATCAGAAAATTGTTATACTGCTTTGGGTCTGTAAGTTATATATTATTTTATTTGGCATTAGCAGAACTAGTAATAAAGTGTAAAGGTCATAATGGAAATTCTATTTTTCTTTTGAAGATTTTTTTTTCTTTTTTGTAAATGAAGCTTATTTACCATGACTTAAATACCACCACTTCATAACTATCAGACTTGACCTTAGAATGAAGTTTGGTAGCTAAAACAACTGTTAAATTATTCAGGTGAATTGTCTATGTAATGCAGAATAGAGAGAAAACCTGTATTTCTTTTTTGAACGTTTTAGGGATTTGAAGGATTTCTTGTGAATTCTAATCTTGTGATTTTAAGATTCAGTGTTGTATAGCTTTTTGACACTGCCCGACCCTCCCCCATGTATTTTTTATTTGCTAGCTTTTTAAGAAAAGGAAAACAGGAGATGAAGTGGAGTTTGCAGCTACAAGATTATCCTGTTCAAGTGTTGAGATTGCTGTTGGAACTTCTATCAACATTGACATAAAAGAACATTATAACTTGCACATTGTAATATTATCCTTACTCATGAAAGTAAATATTAGGATGACTTTTCCCAGCACTATCAGATTACATAAAAATGAAACTTTTTAGGTAGGGACAATTTAGTAAAGTATGTTGTGTGATTATTTTGGTGTGGGAGGTGGTGGTTGGGGAGAGTGGTTGGGAGTTCCTGGGGGGATTCTGTAAAAAATAAGTTTTATGTCAACTGTTATGTCAAAGACATAACAGAGCTTTATGTCTTCATTTATGATTCAGCCCATGTCCTATTTTTAGTCAGTGGTTACTCCTTATAACAACATATTCCAGTTTTTGTGTTTTATTTGAATATAGTGCTACATTTCTCCTCACATATGTGTTTTTTAAGATTTTTTTTAAGCACCTTATTCAGATATGCTAAAATGGGCGTGTTTAATTTTCAGTATTAAGGGCTGAGTGGTGCTTTTAAGTATTCTTTTAAGTCAGCAGTTTTCTCTCTGCCAGAATATTCTAAAAATCATTACACTGACATATGGAATAGGAGCCTTAACTTGAATTGAGTTTCTAAAATGAAATTTGGACCTAGAGTTGGAAGTCATGTTAAGTATGTTACCGTATAGCTTTGTTGCAGATAAGCTCTTCTGATGGCCTGATCCTCAGGAGTTTGCCCAGGCTTTTTAACAATGGCTCCAAACTTAAGAGCAATCAACAGTTACTTTCCTAAAATGAAGATTGAGTGTTAAGCCATATTGTGGTTCCCCCACTCCCAGGCCACCTTTTGTATCTGCTCTATAAAACCTAGAGTTTATTTTGCCTCAGTGTGGAAAATGATTTAGAATATTAGATACGTAGGGATTTTGAGTTTACCCTATGTGGTTAATATGAATACTATTATAATGACATTGGAAACAATCAATTTGGGAAGCAACATTTCACATTACTTCAATTTTGTGAATAAAGAAGCCTAAGTGATTGTTTTTTCTTTACATATTAACTAGCCTTCACTACTTTTTTGATATATCATGCTTATATACATTGAATTTACTCAAAAAATATACCTGGCATACAGCATGTAAATTTCCTATTTTAATCCATGTGTAAGACTATGAATTTATTAGGAATGGCATATCTGTAAATAATTTTCATCCATTTCATGCACTAGCCATTTGAAAAGCTAGTGTGAATATGACATTTTTCTAACGCTTGTGATAGTTTTGCTTCTGTAGGGACTATTTTAAGAACTTCGGCATTTTACACATACTACAACTGAAGTTAGCGTCCTTGTCTGTGATTCCAGTTGGAAATTATATTTTTAAATATAGATTTGTTGATGGAATCACCAAATGTAATAAATATTTAACCATAAGGAACTTCTATATATATCCTAAAACAGTAGGTATGGACTCTTAATTTACACATCAAGCTGTCGTTTTTGCTTCCATTTATTTTCCTCATTCAGCCTTATAACATAGTATATTTATTATTTAAAAAAACAGGACTACTTAGTACTCATTTTAAAAAAAAAAAAGGTCTTTGGATTTATGTTTACATAAGCTAATTGGCATTTTAGAAAGGAAGAAGTGTGTCTTTATATTACCTATTGCAGTTTCTGGTATTTCTCCAGGTGTTTATATTTTTAGTTTGTAGTGCAGTTTCTTGCCCAGCTGTAGATATTTAGTGCATTGGATGAAATTTAAAAACAAATCCTCCATAGCAGGGTGGATTCATGGATTTTTATCTGCAGATTAGATTGTTAGTGACAAAAACAGTGAACGTTTATGTGGAATAGAATCCCGTGAATGTATATACATTCACAGTAATAGATTGTCACACACATAACAGAACTGAAGACCCATCTTGTAACAGGTGCATTATTATTGTAACACAAATCTGCTAGGAACAGGAGTTCTCAGATGTTACTTGCCTTTGTGATTTACTTTGAAGGAACTTGAAAATTTCTTTTTGGTTTATGCCAAAAAGATTAGAATTTTAGTTTTTGTCTTAGAGTCTTAGTTTTTTTATTTTTAAATTTTGTGTATGAACACTTAGCAGTAGAAGAACATGACATATTTCTGAACTCTCCCAATTAACTGATTCATGCTTGCCTGGTTTACTTAACTGATCCATTGGTAAACTCCATACAACGTTAGTTTTTTTTGTTTTTTTTTTAAGTGAAATATTTAACATCCAGCTTATAGTCTTTTCCTTAAGTGATTTTGCCTATTAGTAATCAGAAATTCAAGGCCAGAGTGGGAAATGGGGTAATTCTGTTAGCTATGTGATTCATACTACCCACCACACACATTTTAAAACCATGAGGAGTAATACAAAAAGTGAAGAAAATATTCTTTGTGATAGGCCTTTTTTTTATAGTTCGTAAAATTTGTAGTACTTCTAATTTTTAGACCTAGAAATGAACCATATTTACATTTTTGCAAATCAGTTTTACTTTCAAGTTGAATTTTATTTTTCCCTAGGACATGTGGAAATTATTTTTATCAGTGATTTTTCAGAATTTTATTTAACTGCATTATCTTTTTATAAAATCCTAAACTATTAAGATACCTCTGGAGATGGCACAGAGATTTGCTTTTCAGAGCTTCAAGTTTCAGGAAACATTTCCAAAGTAGACTTGAAATAAAGCATGATGAAATACAGTTACCTAGTGAGTTTTGTCATAAAACAACTTTCCTTATTAAGAATTTGTAATTTTTAATACGCGTTTTATAATTTGATATTTAGATTTGAATATGGGTTAAACACATAGCCATGGCCACGATGTATGGGTTTTTAGGTAGTGTCTTACTGAAACTAGTCTAGACTTGCTTTGAAGGAATCAAAATGTAGCTCTGATAGTGGAAATAAAGGGAAACAACTGCTAGCTTTCCTTCAGTATTTCAAAGAAATACATGTACCCACCCGCTCTCAAGAAATAGTTTTTATAACTTTGCAACCTGAAAGAGAAAAACTGTGCACTTGCATTTTTCCAAACTCTGTTGGCTAGAAGATATGTATCATTGGAACATGGACCCATCTAAAATCTCCCCAAGCCTAGATAGACCATTTTTATCTTGCAAATACCATATGGTTTGAGTTTTCCTTCTGGCTTACAAATCCAAAACAATTGTGTTTTTGGTTTTTTTTTTTTACATGAGAAAGGAGGTTTTCTTGTTTTGTGTCTTTCGTGCTCCCCCCCCCCCCCCCATCATTTTGGGTAAGTGATTACTTACTGGATAAAGCTAGCACAGGCATTCGTAGTTAGGGTAAAGAATGGTGAATCAAACACAAAGTCAAGTTTCCTTAATGCACAGCAGTAGTTTGATACACAATAGAAGGGTACGTGAGGAAGAGAGAAATGTGCTGTTGAGGAATGAGTATTTGCTGTGACTTTTTTCAAGACCTGGAAGATTTGAAAGTGATTTTTTTAAAAAATAGTTTCAACCTTAAAACCTCTTAATTATTTAGAGAGTTGGCCATTATCACGCATTGTGTTACCGTAAAGCATTTTCCCATTAGGACACAGGTTTTTAAAATGAGTTTTGGCATTGTTGGGTGCCACTGTTAGCAAAATAAGCAGAAAGTCTTTAATTCATTAAAGAATATTCCTGTCCTTTTTATTCTTAATCTTTCAAACATACCATGAATTACCAACCTGAAGATGAAAGGAAAATTACATGTTTAAGTGAGCTCTCTAGTTTACCTAACAATGGGTTAAGAGCTTTTAAAAAGTAACTTATCTCTGAAGATAAGAGTAACTTATCTCTTTGTACATCTGATTTATCATTTTATTCAAAAGTAATTCCAGATAGTTCTAAGTTAGGAAAACCAGCTTTTTAGACTCCTAAATTTCGTGCCCGTGATTTTTTTTTTTTTCTCCATTGGTTAATGAAGTTATTTAGATAAAATGCAGTAAAGGGAAACCTTTATAAGGGGATAGGAAATTAAAGAAATTTCAGCCTTAATATTAATACCTTCATGTTAAGATATAATGATTTTTGCTCAGAAAAACAAGTTTATTATCTAAACCATGATCAGTAGTAAGGAAATCTGCACTCGGAAGTATGTTAAGAAAAATTCTCCAGCTTAATCACTGTGACACCATGAACCAGAATATTTTGAGCTCAAAGAGTAAATAGTGACATAGTTAAGATGGTTAATAAACAATCTGAGAGTCTCCATTATGTTAGTTGTTGAGTTGGGTTTTAATTCCAATCTTTGGCATTCAAAATTATTCATTGGATAAGTGGTTCTTCAGTTTATATAGGATTTCAGATCTGTGGGATAAATGTAATTCAACTTTCATGCATTATCTGTGATCAGATTATCATAGCTCTTAACCACCCTTTTCAGTGGAGAAATGTTACTTTATACTTTGTTATTCTACATAGTATGCTCACAAAGATCAGTTACCCTTTTTTTCATTTTATGTTTTTTTTGTATTTTCTCATACTACAGGGAATATATTTGACTTCTTAAAAGTTCCTTCTTCATAGAATATTCTTTGAAAACTTGCTCCATGTTGAACCAATAGAATGGGTAAAGATGGAAAACAAATAGAAGATGATTAAAAATTTAGGCTCATTTTTGACATTTTTAAAAAATGTATTGAATCAAAGTTTCCCCCCCCTTTTCCCAGGTTTATGGTTGGCTGTGGGAGATGTGATGACTGGTTTCATGGTGATTGTGTTGGTTTAAGTCTTTGTCAAGCACAACAAATGGGAGAAGAAGACAAAGAATACGTGTGTGTGAAATGTTGTGCTGAGGAAGATAAAAAGACTGAAATAGTAGATTCAGATATTTTGGAAAACCAGGCTAAAGTTGAAGTCCAGAGTGAAGATAGAACAATGGAATATGAAAAGCTTGGATTATCAAAGCACACACCGACAAACGACAAAACCAAATATATAGAAGACACAGTGAAGCACAAGGTCAAAATTTTAAAACGGGTAAGCTCGTTAATGCATTCTTTTTACTTAATTCTGTATAGTCTGGCAACTTGAAATTTCTCTTTGGGTTTCATTGTTTTAAGTGTACATTTTCAAATTTGTTTTTACCAAAAATGGATGGATTTTATTTAAAATACTTTGGCAATCTTGGTGAAAAAAACAAGTAGTGAAATCTTCACAAAATGTAGATCTTATTTCTTACAAAGTTTTGTGTAGTTTCTAGTCTCTAGGTTGATATTTGGATTTTTTTTTGATAGCATGTGTGTGATCTTGTGATATTAAAGTGGTACTAAGCTGTACATTGTGTTTGCTGATACACTTTTTAAAACTTTTCAGTCCATAAATATGTACTAATTCATAAGCCACATTCTACATTATTATTTTCAGGTAGAAGAATTACTTTGTCTATTTCAGGAAAAATAGACCTAATTCTTTTGACTTTGTGCCAGTGTTTGCTTAGAACCTTCACTTCATAATTTCTTTCCTAAAAAGGTTGTCAGTTTTCCCTTATCTTATATTTTTAACTAATTTCTAAATGTATTTTTCTAAACAAATTTCAAGATAGTCAATTGCAGAAGATTCAGTGCTTTATCTGATTAAACTTTCAAATTTTCATTGTCTACGTTTTTGTTACATTTTTCTATTTTATGATTTTCACTGTCAACATTTTTGTTATGTGATTTTTCTATTTTGATTTGTTATTATAGTACTAGGGAAGAGACAACAGTGGCAACAAAATATATGTGGTTAATCAATATAATAACCCCAAAAGACATTGAACATGAATTGGAAAGTTAGAAGGAACTTTGGAAACCTTGTAATCCAGCCATTGAGATTAAAGAATCATAAGCATGTTTTCTCCAAAATCATCTTCATTATTTACAAACTCAGTTCTTTGAGATACTCTATATAGGACAAATCTGGATTAAGTTTCAGTTGGCTAGTCTTGTAGCATCCAGCATTTTCTGACTGCTCAGACTTTTTGAGAATCAGATTATGTTTTTCTGACATTTGCTATTCCTTTTCCTGTTGATTTAATTAGCACCAAAGTAATTGATGATTTAGAATTGAGAGATCCACTGAGAACAGTTCATAGCACATCTTTGGAAGACTTTTAATTATTAACTATTAATCATCATTTCTTGGATGTAATATCTTGGCCAGTCAGGAATATAGCTCATTGTTTTGTTGTTTAGCTAAGTTGTCTCCATCTTGTCTAAAAAGACATAAAACATTAGATGTTTGAGAAACCACTCTATTCATTCTCTATGTCAGAAAAGAAATTAAGTTAGTCTGATTTTGTAAATATATGTGCCACCCAAATGAAATGATTGCTGCTTCCTTTTCTTTTTGATGATGAACTGTTGAATCTTATTTGGATTTTTCTCATTTTAGTTTATGGAATCTGCTTTCCTAAAATACTACTTCTTATTGTTAGATTTTATGTTGAACCATTTATTGAGTTCTTATTGTGTGCCAAGCATGGTACCAGACTTGGGTATATTGCGCTGATTGAAATATGTTGTTGCTCTCAAGTCTAGTTGGAGAGATAGAAAATAAATTTAAAAAAATTAGAGGATTCCAAGTCTAGAGAAAATCAGGTTTTTTGTATGTACTGTGTCTTTCAACCTATAAAAACCTATGATTATATATCATAGTGTTTTTCTATCTTTCAAACACTACCATGATGTGATTCATTACTTTAAAAAGTCTTAGAATTCTAGTTCACTAGAGTTCGTTGTGGTGGGTTATAGTTAGGATGAGAGTAGCAGGTATTCTGATGGTTTGTTGTACTTTATGGGAGTTAAAATTGCCAATTGATACAATGAGACTAATTGAGACACTTACAGGTGGGTGTGATTTCATACGTTTTAGGAAATAGTGAAAAACATGATACCTATTTCTCCACAATCTCTCCCTCTGTTTTCCATATCCACATAAACTAAAAGAACTCTTGTACATAGTTTTCTAATATCATTACTGGGAAAATGTTATCCACGTTTTTTAGTTTCCCTTTATAGGCTATTATGTGTTCTGCAGAATAGGTGCTTAATGTGGATTTTGAGTGGGAGAATGAGTCTCCTTTTTGCTATTGAGAGTTATTTTTGTACATCTTTTAAAAAAAAACTTAAATAATTATTGGGCTAAACAATATGATATTTGCTATCTTGTAATACTAATTAGGTTTAATTCTTTTCATCCACGTACTCTTAAGCCTTGCTTTAGTAGTTTTCATTCTAATAAGTTAAATACTGTTTTCTTCCAGGAACCTGGTGAAGGCAAAAACTCAGCAGACTGTAGAGACAGTGAAATAAAAAAATGGCAGCTAGCTCCTCTTCGAAAGATGGGACAACCAGTTTTACCTCGGAGATCCTCAGAAGAAAAAAGTGAAAAAATACCAAAAGAGACTACAACTGTTATTTGCACAGGAGAAAAAGGCTCCAAGCCAGGTAGTAAGACCAATAAAGATTAATTATGTACTAATAAAGTTGGATTCCATATACCATCAATTATCATATTTAGGGAAATTTAGCTATTTTAATGTTTTAAAGACAATAAAAATAGCTTAGATGATTGACCTTTCTTGAAATTAAAAACCATTGCTCTAAATTCTAGGAAGTACTAATGAACTTAGTAAGAACCCTCCCTCATGGCACTTACACACTAATAGGAGAAGAAGACAATAAGTAGAAATACAAGAAATACAGCATATAGGCACTGTGAGAAAAAGTAGATGGGGTGAAGAGTAACAGTTGCAGAGAGTAGAGGGAGTTTGTTTTAGATAGAATGGAGAAGGTAACTTGTGAATAGGATTTGAAGGGATGGGAACTTTTTTTTGGAGGACTGGGCAGGGTGCAGTCCAAAGGTTTTGAGGTAGAAATAAACTTGGTATTTGAGGAGCACGAGAGCTATCGTGGAGTGGTTGGATGGTAATAGGAGAGAGAGAACGATGGCCAAGATGAGTTCATAGAAAATTACGTAAAAAGTTTGAGGCCATGGCAAAGAGTTTATATTTTATTCTGAATGTAATGGGAAAGCTTCAGAGTATTTTGTACAAGGGAATGATGAGTTACTCTGGTTTTCCTATGAAGATTAGACTATAGGAGAATAGGAGAGAACAAGGTTAGTTAGGAGTCTGTAGTAGTATCCGAGGAAAGAAATGATGGTAGCTTGGAACAGAGGTACAATAGAGGAATGAGAAGTAGTCAGATTCTAATATGTTATATAGTAGAATTGGCAGAACTTGGTGGTGGATTAGTTATAGGTAGCTGAAAAAGAGAATCTACCAGAGGATTAGATAAATGTTAATGCTATTTATTGAGAAAAACAGATTTGGGGAGGAAAATTTGAAAAATTATGTTTAGGTGTTTTTAGCCTGTTAGATATCCAGGTGAAGGTGTTTAAGTAAATCTTTGGCTGATGAGTCTGGAGTTTAGAGAAGACTTCAGGAGGTGGTATATAAATAAGGGATATATCAGTGCATAGTTATTTAAAATCATAGACTTAGATATAAACAGCTACAAAAAGAGCTTGATAACAAAGAGGCAGAAGCATAGCTCTTAGGGGACATATCGGCATTTAGAAGTTAAGACAAGAAGATCCAGCAAAGGAGACTAAGAGGTGGTCTGTGGGAGACCATGATGAAGTTTCAAGGAGGAGGGGATGATCACTTGTGTCCAGTGTTTGGACATCTAATAACACGGACACAGATCATATGTGATTTAGTGAAGTGGAAATCATTAGTGACCTTGAATAGGATGGTTTTGGTGGAGCACTGGGGATAGAAGCCACTTTACTGGAAGACTGGGAAGGGAGGAACCAGAGATACTGATTACTGTTTTAAGTAATTTTGCTGTTAAAGGGAACAGAAATGGTGTGGTAGCTAGAAAGATCTGTGAGGTCAAGGATTTTTTTTAAGGGAGATATATTCGTAAGACTACAGGAATGATCCAGTAGAGAGAGAATTTGATGATGTAGGAGAAGGAGGTGATAACTGAGGGGTTCAAAGTCCATGAAGAAACAGAAGGGGATGGGATTTACATAGAAGGGTTGGTCGTAGAAAAAGACACCAGTGTAATAGTAGGGAAAGATGACTGTGTATGGTAGAAGGGAGGATAAATGCAGGTAGGTTAGATTTGGTGATGGGAAGATGTGAATAGCAGTCATTTTAGTGAAATATGAAGTGAAGAAAATCAAACGAGGTTGAAGTTGTGGAAGGAGGTATTGTTGATTTGAGAAGAAAGAAAAAGTGTAAAATAGATATTTTGGGATGTGTGAGAGGAAACTTACTAGGAAAACAATAGGATTAGAACAGATTGTTGTCTACTTAAGATTTAGGTTTTAAAATTAAAGTGATCTGTTAGCATCAGTTTTTTTCTCCAGTTGCCCTTGGCTGTTTGTAGGCTATTTGGGTGAAGGATAAAGTTGGCCTTTACTGGTGCTTGTGGTTTTGCAAATGCAGATGTTTAAAGAAGAGCGGATAAAGGTGTTTAGGATGCAAGGATGTAGTAAATAATGTTGGACTGTCTCATCAAAGTTGGTTATGTGGGAAAATAAGAACATCAGTGGTAAAAATGATAGATTTAAGAATTGTTGAAGAGGGGCACCTGGCTGACTCAGTCAGAAGAGCATGCGATTCTTAATCCTCGGGGTTGTGAGTCAGAGCCCCATGTGGGGTATAGAGATTACTTAATTAAAACTTTAAAAAATGTGAAAAAATAAAATGGGAAAAGGGTATGTTTCATAGCTTTAGGGCCACTTTTTAGTCACTTAATTTGTAATTAAAATTCATTTAAGTTAGAATTTTTTAATTGATATAATTAGTATATGACATTATGTTTCAAGTGTGTGACAATGATTGGATATTTGTATATTTTGCAAAATGATCACAAGAAGTCTAGTTAACATCTGTCACCATACATAGATTAGAATTTTAATGCCTGAAATATTTCAGTATGGAGTATGGGTTCTGATCTTATTTCTGAATAGTAATTTTTAATCAGTCAATTTTGTTTGTAAACTTACATAATGCATTAAAAAGGAAGATGACTTTTTAAAAGCAACTTAATGAGTTTTGATAATTGTTTAATTTAGGGGCTCATGAGAAGCAAGAGATAAAAAAGAAGAAAAGTGAAAAGGGAATACCTAATGTGCATGTTCCTACTACTTCTACTTCTAAGCCTTCTGCAGATCAGATCAGACAAAGTGTCAGACATTCTCTCAAAGACATTCTTATGAGAAGGTAACATGCATTATAATTATACAAAATGAATAATATATGCTTCACATATTTGAAGAATAATTGAATTATTCTAACTTTAAGACTTACAGAATCAAATTTGAAGGTACCAGAGGAAAAAGCAGCAAAAGTTGCCACAAAAATTGAAAAAGAGCTTTTCTCTTTTTTTCGGGACACCGATGCTAAATATAAGAACAAATACAGAAGTTTGATGTTCAATTTGAAAGATCCTAAAAACAATGTAAGTGTTTTTGTTCATGTTTTTCTTCATGTCTATAGCTACTTATGCTTCAGCTTTCCTAAATACATTGCTTTTTAAGATTATAATAGATCTATAATTTATTTCTTTATATGAGACTGTCATTTTAATAGTCTTTTGCTGCTGAACTGAGTTATGAATTCTGCATAGTGGTGACTAGTGTTATAAAATGAGTCTTTTAAAATGTAAAATACGACGTCTGTCTTAACCTGATTTATGTGAATTTTTCCCCATTGTCTCTTATTTAATCCAATTTATTAAAAATACATTCATATGTATTCTTTAAAAACACTGTTAAGCCAGCATTCATAACAAATACTATATTGGTACTTCTGATCTAAATTTAAAAGCAGAGTAACACTCCTTAAGAAAATAAATACATTTAGTAAAAAAAAGAATACAACTTAAAACATTTTGCTTATTTATTTAAGATTTTATTTATTTATGAGAGACAGAGGCAGAGAGGTAGGCAGAGGGAGAAGCACACTCCCTGTGGGGATCTGATATGGAATTCGACTAGATTCCAGGACCCCGGGATCACAACCTGAGCCAGAGGCAGATGCTCAACCACTGAGCCATCCAAGTGCCCCGCCATGTTGCTAATTTAAATATGACTTTAATTCTAAGTATCTTTTACTTGAACTGTTAATCATTTCCTGGCATTTCTTGTTTGGGACTAGAGGAAATCTAAAAGCTAACTCCTTATATATTTGCTTAATTTTTATAATAGTTTTACATAATAAGTTGGTCAATTTGTATAATAATATTTTCAGTATATAGTGTGTGATATGAGGTATTTCCTTGAGGTATACTAACAGCCACTTAAGAAAAATCTACATTGTACAATCTGTTATCATGGTCCAGCGGATCAGATACTTCAGTTATATAGTCAGGAAGCTCTTCTTCAGTAAGTAAACATTTATTTCCTTTAGGTTTCATTCTTGCAGTGAATTCTTTGCTTTGGAGTCCCTTCTAAGCTTGTTAGAACTTAAACATATGAAATCTTAAAAATATGAAAGACCCCACATTCAGCAAAGTTTACATTTAAATTTTTTTTTTTTTTTTTTTTTACACTGTAGTATGCAGTACCTAGCTATACTACAGGTTGGCTATTATGACTGAATGTGTGTTCCTGGGAATACTCTAAGAATCTATTGGGGTGGTGGGGGCGGGGAACAGTCTCCATACAATTTTTGGGTAGACGTTTTAAGGATTCTGCTGGACACGTTTCTCCACTATGTGTTGATTTCATATGAAAGGGGTATTTTGGGGCAGCCCGGGTGGCTCAGCGGTTTAGTGCCGCCTTCAGCCCAGGGCCTGATCCTGGAGACCTGGGATCGAGTCCCAAGTCAGGCTCCCTGCATGGAGCCTGCTTCTCCCTCTGCCTGTGTCTCTCCCCACCCTGTCTCTCATGGATTTTTTTTAAAAAAAAAAGTATATTTTGCTGACTTAGATGATAAGTTCTTAAAATACAGGGCTGTCAATAAATTTCTGTTGTAGATAATATATAAATCATTAAACATTTATAAATCAGGTTTAAAAATTGCATCTTTATTTATTCCAAGTTTTTATACAGCAGTTCCTCTTTATTTTGAAAATGTTTTTCTTCTCTTTCATTCTTGTTTTAAATATTTCCAGATATTATTTAAGAAAGTACTGAAAGGAGAAGTAACCCCTGATCATCTTATAAGAATGAGTCCAGAAGAACTGGCTTCTAAAGAGTTAGCTGCATGGAGGCGGAGAGAAAATAGACATGTAAGATTATCTATGAATATGTGTTTGGATTATCAGAACCTATATTTTTCAGCCATAGGGGAAAAATTATATATATACACACAGAAGTAATTTAATACAGAGTGCACAATAATACAAACTTCCTGTTCTGTGTGTCTTCTAAATTACTATCCCCCATTAATGAAGTTCTTAAATTCAATCTTTTGTTTTTCCTTATCTCTGCTGCTTTTTTCTCATTTTTTTCCAATTATCAGATTATATAATTAACTTTATTTTGTTATACTTTGTAAATCAGAAAGATGGGAAAATAGGTCCATCTTAATCAGATCTGTACTTTTCAAAAATGCAATTTGAAGGTATTATGAATATTGGTAATTTTTAGCACTAGATTCAGAACGAAAATTTTATAGGTGAATAATCCCTTACAATTCAAAGTTTCAAATGCCAAAAGTTCAGAAAAACAAGATTTTTTCCCCTTAAACACGTTCATTGATAAAACTTGATCTGAATTGTCATGTATAAATGTTCATTATACAGAAATGTTGTGTGCTTAAGTAGCTCATGAGGTCCCAGCTCTACTGAAGTGTTATGTAACCTAAATAGTATGTGCACCATAGTCCATTTTTAAAACTAAAAAATTCTGGAAGTCACCAATGCCAAGAGTTTTCTTTTGGATGTTGTGAACTTTGAAATACCTTTAAAAATTAAGAGAATATGTGACTTTAAGTTATTGTGATAGTGGGATGACCACATTACTCTTTTTATTACAGTATCCTCAGAATATTAGCTTTTTTTATTCTAGAAAATACTGGTTACTTATAGTTCATGTGAGTTCTTCATGGTTTACCTGGTTCTTTTTCCATAATACTTGTACCTCAGGCATTAAAATCCTCCACGTTGGTCTTTTGCCAAATTTAGTTTGAAGCACAAGGCCTTGATATGATGTATTTATTAATATATTTCTTTGACTTTCACCCTTTGTAAATTTTCCTTTTATTTTGAAAACAGTCTCACCTTAACTTCTTTCCCTCCGTATTCCAAATATGTGTACGCCTCTCTTCTGCTTTAACCCTGTGGCTGCAAGTACCATCTGCTTTGGAGACCAGCTTGTTCTTTCTTTAGGTCATGTATTTGATTTCTTTCTTTAAAGATGATTTGTACTTAACAAAGGCAAGACTAATGACCAGACCCATGTTTATCTTTCTTAACCCATTCCATTCTTGACTACTTTTTATTAGTTCTTGCTACACTTGCTTAATACTTTGTTGCCAAGTTTTTTCAACTAATTATCACTGCTTAGTTAGGAGACAACTAAGGGACTACCTGAGAATTTTTGGTGTTTAAGTAAACTTCCATTATTTTGGGAGGTGTTAAGAACATCAAATTAGGAATCTGAGGAAGATATTTCTCATTTCCCTGGTGGCAGCTGGTAAAATAGTAAATCAGAAAGCAACTAAATACAATGTTTTAAGAAACCCTTTGCAAATTACATGGCACTTCAGTTGCTTCTGGTTAATTTACATGTGAACTTCTCAAGGCTTATGACCCCCCCGCACTAAAACAGTCTCTAGCATTTGTAAGTACTCATTATATATTTATTGTTTGAAAGATCACCTAAAAATTAAAAATCATCTGTGATGTTGCTTTCATTTTTAGATAAGCTCTTATTATTTAAAGCTGTACATTTGGAAATACGTATATTTTAATTGTGAAATGTTTCTTTAAAATATTTCCTTTAGACCATAGAAATGATTGAGAAAGAGCAGAGAGAAGTGGAAAGACGACCAATCACAAAAATAACTCATAAAGGTGAAATTGAAATTGAGAGTGATGCTCCAATGAAAGAACAGGAAGCAGCCATGGAGATTCAGGTAAAAATAATAAAATTGTCATGTTTTGTAGTGCTCAAAACATGAAGATTCAGAAAAGATTTATTTGCCTAAAGTGTACTTAAAGGTGAAAGAAGAATTTTAAGAAATACATATATTTTAAAGTAGCTCATATTATTGGTTTCACAGTTTTTTGAGAGTGTTTACAATATTGTTTCTTGTATGTAGTTATACAGACTATCTGCATCACAAGCACCTGTTAAGCACTTGTTAAAATGTAGATTCCCGGGGTCTCTGTGACTTGGTGAATTCTTTAGTAGGCCTGTCAATCTCTAAGTGCTTCTTAGGCAGACTGATATGAGAGCTTGGCATAGCTTTTCTTGCTTTCAAATATCAGTGAGGAAATTTATGAAATCTTCTTAGAGGCCTTTTATTTTATTTTTTTTTTAATTTTTATTTATTTATGATAGTCACACAGAGAGAGAGAGAGAGAGAGAGGCAGAGACACAGGCAGAGGGAGGAGCAGGCTCCATGCACCGGGAGCCCGACGTGGGATTCGATCCTGGGTCTCCAGGATCGCGCCCCGGGCCAAAGGCAGGCGCCAAACTGCTGCGCCACCCAGGGATCCCTTAGAGGCCTTAAAGAATGAGTAATGTTTTGAATTTTTGTTCTACTTTAGGTCATAATTAACATTTAGCATTTATTTTTTAAAGAAATAGTGAAGGAAGCACCTAGGTGGTACAATCTGTTGAGTGCCTGACTCTTGGTTTTGCTCAGGTCATGATCTCAGGGTCGTGAGATCGAGCTCCATCTCAGCCTCCTTGTTTGGAGTGGAGTCTGCTTGAGATTCTCTTTCCCTCCCTTCCCTCTGCTGCCGCCTGCCCCACTTGCTCTAAATAAATAAATAAAATCTTAAAAGAAGTAAAAACCTATGAATGGAACAGTTTTCATTTTAGAGAAATATCAATATGAAATATAAGTTGATTTTTAATAATTGGGGCTGAATTTTGCTAAAACTTTTTACTTTTTTTTTTTTTAAAGGAACCTACAAGTAACAAGTCATTGGAAAAGACAGAAGGAACTGAAAAACAAAAAGAAGAGATTGATTCTATGTCCAAAGATACCACTAGTCAACACAGACAACATCTTTTTGATCTGAACTGTAAAATTTGCATAGGTAATTGGAACTTTTTCTTTCTGAAATGCTGCTTTCATTTTGAAAGATGCTTGTGTTTGTAATTTAGATAGGCTATGTTTTTTCAGTATAGGGGAGGTACCTGTTCACTCCCTTTGAGAAGTAGCACATTTTTTGACTAACTGGTCTACAGAGTTGAGGTATAGTTTGTTACTGTGGTATAGTTTATTGTCTACAATTAATTGTATTATGTATAATCTAAACTTAACAACCCTGGGGACAAAAGACCAGAATTTAAGCATTAGAATAGGCGCCAGAAATGTTGGGCAGTTCTGATGGTACCGTCATTTATTAAATGAAGGAGTAAAGTAGCATTTGTATTTTTTAATTATATATAACAAATGAAACAAATCCTAAAATACCTTTTCTCTAGTACTCTTCTATTTGGTCATTCATTCAGTAAATATTGAATTCTTGCTGAGCAGTTTCTGGTGCAGGGAACATAGTGGTGAAAAAATCAGATGTTATCCAAACTTTAAGAAAAACTATAGTCTAGCAGGAAAGACAAACAGGTGATGATTTGAGTTACAGAAGTACAGTATTTAGCTAGCAGGAAGACCTAGCGTAGACTGGGGCATTGGGGGACGTGGCTGAGGAATTGACATTTGAGACATGAAGGTTGAAAAATAAGCCTACAAGGAGAGAAAGACCATTCTGAATAGTGGGAATGGCATGAACTTGAATTGAATTTGAGAAGAGGAGAGAGGGATATGATTTGTTTGAAGACCTATTTATAGAGCACATTTTGTAATATCTTTTTGCCTTTCAGACTTGAGATTGTGACTTTGTAGTAGTGAAATCAATTTAGTAAGTAGTTATTAACATTTCAAAAACAAAATAGAAAATACCACAATGACTGCACTTAAAAAGATGAGTATCTATAACAAAAAATATATATACACACATACATACATATATGTACATGTATATATATATGTGTGTGTGTGTGTATATATATATACACACACACACACATGCACACACACCCCCACAGAGGGGTGTGTGTGTGTTTAAATATGGATCATGGGATAAAATATTTACAGATCATGATCAGAAATGCTGAAAATATACTTTTGTAGCTGCGTTGAAGATTTTTGGTCTTTAAGATCAGTGACAGTGACTATAAAAGGTTTTTTAGCAAGGGAATGACATGATCAGATTGTAATTTTATGAAGATATCTCTGACTTTGAGAAGAAATAACAGTGGGAGGAGGAAGGAGGGAAACTCCATAGGAAGCCTTTACACTAATCCAAGTGGGAGATGACAGTTTTAATTAGAGTGATTAGAGTGGTCATTGGAAATAAGTGGAGGCTTTAGATACTCACATTAGGTAATATTAATAGATGTTGGAGATTGATTAAATTTAGGGCATAAAAAAATGGGGATGTAATTAAGGAAGAATTTAAATTATATTCAGTTTGTTTAAAAATAGAGGATCAGGAAATTTGTAAACCTTGGAGACATGGCTCTTAAGTTTTATTTTATTTTACTATAATATGCTAAGGAATGATACATACCTTGTACAGTAAAATGAAAATTCTTAGGTTAATCTATTTGCTGTCCACCATCTTTGGATTAGAGGCTAGATGAAATTTATTTTACAAATTAAGTAATTTTCCTATAATGAAAATAATCCTATCTTTTCAATGTTGTGTTTACATATTTTACAATCTGTACAGTGATAAAGACTTAAAGGGCAGAATGTTTTTAGACTTTGTTATTCTTAAAGAAAGCCATCCATGGTATGATAATATTTTTAAGTACACAGATTTAGTTCTGTCTTAATAAAAAATATTCTTAATCATTTCTGTTAATTTTAATCATTTCCATGGTAATATTTCAGTAAATTTATGGTAGCACACAAAAACGTTTGTTAAACACTACTACACTTAACCTATTTTCAGAAAGTCTGAGTAATTTTTTTCCTTGTTGATGCTATAGCCTGAAATCAATGTCATTTTTTAAACTTTACTAATATTTTTCATATTTAGTAACTAGGCACTGCACTATGCATTTATGTCATGAGCTGCTGCTGTATGTAACACAAAGTAGGATGCAGAGTTGTTTTACTCAGTTCTGAAGACTTGGAATTTGGTGTAGTTGAGTTAAAAGAAAATTGCTAGGGAATTAAGAAGCCTAGTTTGGGTTCTAGTTATAATGTTTCCATTCCAGCTTATCTAAGTTAGTTAACATCCTCTTTTCCTAATTTTTCATATCAGAGAGGTGTAATATAACACAATATGAGAGATAATGATAGTTAAAAATTACCCAGGAGATCTAAGGTTATGCAACAAGATTAGTTTCAGATTCAGAAAAACTGAGTAACTTTAGAAGCAAAAATAGATGAAGTTACAGAAATTTCAGATTACAAAAATGGTTTATTTTGGTGTCATCTGGTGTTAGGTCGAATGGCACCACCTGTAGATGATCTTTCTCCAAAAAAAGTTAAAGTTGTTGTTGGAGTATCTCGTAAACATTCAGATAATGAAGCAGAAAGTATAGCAGATGCATTGTCTTCAACCTCAAATATTTTGGCTTCTGAATTCTTTGAAGAGGAGAAACAAGAGTCTCCGAAGTCAACATTCTCTCCTGCTCCACGGTAATTTTCTCTTAGCTACAGTTTCTATAATAATCATTCTAGATCTTTGCCAAACTATGCTTGGAGGTCTTCAAAAACACAAAAGTAACATACTTCTCAGGAACCTTCCTTTTGAGAAAGTAACTGTACCTTCTTAAACACTAAACTAATTGAAATAAAAGAATAAGACTCAAAGTTAATTTAGAGATTTGAGTCTGTAGGTGGGGACTTGACTTTAAAATTCTGTTTAATTATGTTGGTCCAGAGAGGCAAGAGATAGGTCATTTAAGAAAAATTGCTTGTACTTCTCTGGACGTCATCTAAACCACTCATGAAGGATGATTTTGTAAAACATGATCACATAAATACGAATGTAGTTTTATAAAGTGAAAATATAAACTGATCAATAGTCTTTCCATATTTTGGCTTTCTTTATATCCTAAAATAGAAGTAATTGATGACTTAGTAGAAAATAGATTTATTCGTGAGCATATCTTTAAGCTAAAAATTTTTAATGTTATATTTTAGTCCAGAGATGCCTGGAACTGTTGAAGTTGAGTCTACCTTCCTGGCTCGATTGAACTTCATCTGGAAAGGTTTTATCAACATGCCTTCTGTGGCAAAATTTGTTACCAAAGCCTATCCAGTGTCTGGTTCCCCTGATTATTTGACAGAGGTACTATGAACTTTTTTACCCTTTTCTGCTTGGATTGACATATGTGTTTCTCAAAACAGTAGGAGAGAAAACAATATTATAAATAATAAAAATATTTTATTTTCATTCATAAGAAAACTAGACAGTGATCCTAAAACCATTCAATTAATGAAACTATGAGTTCACAAATGGAGGGTTTTTTTTTTTTTTAAGATTTTATTTATTTATTCATGAGAGACAGAGAAGTCAGAGACACAGGTGAAGGGAGAAGCGCAGGCTCCTCCACACAGGGAGCCCGATTTAGGACTCGATCCCTAAACTCTGGGATCATGCCCTGAGCCGAAGGCAGACACCCAACCACTGAGCCACCCAGGTGTCCCACAAATGGAGTTTTTGAACTATAGGTAACTGTGTTCTGAAAGTTTTAAACCCACATGTCCTATACTCCAAGATGTGCTTTACTATGTCAGAAAATTAAAAATTAATGAGAGTCTGCATGGAGAGCCTAAGTCTTTCTTTAAATATAGATTTGATAAAAGATTGTCCTACTTAGTATGCTCTTCAGTGTTAGCCTGCCAGGAAGATTTTTTCCTTGTTAACAAGTCTTGTTATGCAGTATTTACAGAAAATAAGCAGCTGTAGTATTATATTATGGTATATGAGAAAGTATGCCATTTTTGAACTATTTTGAAGAAAGTTATATTTTTCTGTTGATGCAGAAAGAAAATAAATCCATACACTTGTACTGTATTTTTGTTGAGGTTACATTTTCTATTATGTTCATATCTTACATTATCCTTTTCCATTCATTTTCAGTATGCTGACTATGAAGGCAAAAATTAAAACAAAACAAAATTCTTTCAGTATTTGAAAAAGCCAAAGTTATAATTATGTTTTAATAACTTAATTATTTCACATATAGTTTTCTTGGCAAATAATTTTAGAAACATTGATTTTATATGAGGAGAATTAAATGGACTGGACCCCATGATGTTGTTCTTTTTAAACAAATGTGTTTAGAAATGTAGTCTGACCAGTCTGTGGTGATGAGAACTCTTCTTTTAAATGGGAAAGAAGTCCTAAACAGTTTGGACTTGATTTTAAACAAAGCTATTCTCCTTTCTGGGCCAGTTTCTGTGTGGTTGCTTTCTAGAATTCTATCTCTACTTTCTACTTTAGTTTAGGACTAAAATCCCAAATATATGTTTAAAGCAATTAATAATTTAAATTTAATTGAACTTAATATCAATTAATTATACTTTTTATGACTCAGCTTCATAGAAAAAAGAAATATACTGGTTAGTTTTAAATATTTTTAATTACATAGTTAACTGATTTTATGTATAGTCATCTGTTTTCAGAAAGATTCTACCATTTGAAAATATGAACTTGCATTATTACAGTGTTATTCCTTACTGTGCAAAAATATGCTCTATAATTAAATTCGATTACTTCTGAAATCCGGCTATTAATGATTAAGTAATATCCTTACTCACTACCACCAAGCAAAGGTGGGGGTGGGAAAGAAGGAGGTTGGAGAAGAAAAGCAATATTCTGAAATCTCTTATATTCTGGATTGTCAATGTGTCATATGCTTGCCACTGCTGCTTCTCTTTACCTGTCTTTCGTGCTGAGAACTGATATGACCTCAGATTCTATCTCAGTTGTATCTTGGGTACCCACGTTAGTTATTTGCAGTTGACATTTGAGGTGTAAAGCTTGATGGCTGCCCCTGTACTTTCTTGTTTTATGATACAAATCTTTTTATTCACTTGTTTTTTTATTACCATTTGAAATTAGTCTTAGAGCTAAATTTGAATGAATTATGAATATTATAATAAAGATATTCTGTCTCTGTTGCTCATCTTCATTTTTTACTGTAGGATCTACCGGATAGTATTCAAGTAGGTGGCAGGATATCGCCTCAGACAGTTTGGGATTATGTTGAAAAAATTAAAGCATCAGGAACCAAGGTAAGGAAAATTTCTTTAGTTATATTAGCATGAGAGAGTATTTGAGAAGTAAATCATTGGGTTCTTTATGCAGGGTACCCTGGGGGATGGAGCCAATACAAATTATAAATCTACATAGTATGCCTGACAAAACTGAACTAAAGCCATTTGCTAAAAGCTCAGAACAGCTCAGTATTCCTTTTGTAGGTTTTTCTTTCTTTCTGGTATGCTTTCGTAATGATTTCTGTCAGTGTTTTGGAAGAAATGTTTTAGGTTTATGTATTGAGATTCCTCCTGGATTTTTGCCTTGCTTTGATTATAGACATTTGTTCACTTAGGGCATAGGCTAAGCTGCTGCACAGAGAGACCCTAAAAGTATAGTGGCGCAAAGAATATAGAGGTTTGTTTTTTTTTTTTAATATGTCAGTGGTTCAGAGTAGTTCTGGGGGCTCTTGTTCTACAAGATAATTCAGGGACCAGGCTTCTTCTGTCTTGTTATTTGACTGTTTCCAAGAGTGTTGCCCTTTTCAGTCAAACATGGTCAAAGCTGACTTATCAACCTCAAGAGGGAAAAATGAAGAATGCCTGTTTGTTTTAAAAGCAAGACCTGGAAATTGCTGTTAACATTTCACTTCCTCTAACTTACATTGGCAAGAACTTTTTAGTAACGTAGCCTTATGTACCTGCTAAGAAGGCTGGGAAATGTAATCTCACGAAATGTTGTCTCTCTTGGTTGGTGATGTGCCTGGCTAAAAAGCTTCTTTTTGTAATAAGAGGAAAGGACGAGAATAGATAGTTGGTAATAATTAGTAGCCTCTATCACAATATTATTTTTTTCTTTTCTCTCTCTATATTTTCTATCATTTCTTTAACTTGTAGAACATGACTATGTAGGAAAACTTAATCATTAGAGGAAATTATTTTTTCCCTCCAAGGATGATAGTACCTAGCATATTACAGACATTAAAAAAATCTTGAATAAAGGAACATTAATTTTTTATCTTAAGACTAGACCTGTTTAGTAAGATTAGAAATAATCCAAAATGGATGATCTCAAGCTAAAAAGAATATATATTTTTCAATAATAGATTTTAGAATTTAAATTGATAGAATACAAATAAACTTTGAACCACTCTAAGAAAATTACAAACACTTACTTGCCTTCACTTTCTCATGATAGTAAAAGTCATGGGAAAGCATTGGGAATGTATTACCCTTGGACAGTTTGGGAATCACTCTTATCTATCCATATATTTCTGCCTGACACTTTATAGTATGCCTCCTTCCTGAACTGACTGAAACACTATAATGTTACCTCTAAAAGGGGACAGTTTAGATGACATACCTTTTATAAGAGCTAGAACCATAGTTTAGATCATTTGCACATTTTTCTTTAGGATCTAACATCAATTTAGACTTTATCGCAGGTCTGGCACTCTTCATTTTGACTGTACCTTCATGAAAAGGCATCCAGTTTTTTACATTACCAAATTAAGACTACACTGGGACACCCTTTTCTGTTGGAAACAAAACCTAGAACCCAGAGGCACACAAATAAGTTCCCAAGTAAGCCAAATGATTCTACAAAATTTATGGCCTCTGTGTTTTTTAATTCTCCCACACAGCCTCTTTTATTTCTGTATCCAGTCCTTGTAAATTGGATTTGCAGTGGATTTAAGTATTCTTGTGTATATGTACATGGCAGTATTCTTGTGTACATGTACATGGTACGTGGTGGTGGTAGGTGATATTTTCAGTATGCTGAAAACACAGGCAGCCTTTTGTGGAGGCTATAACATCAGAAATGAGATTGTGTAGATACCAAAAAACTTAGGTTTAAATATGTTCTCTGTCACTGACAATTGTGTCACCTTGAGCATACTAATTACCTTGGGACTCAGTGTCTCATGGGACACCTTCAGATAAAATGAATCTATCAGTGGATCAGCAAAGATCTTCTGTTAAGAGTTGCTGCCATTTATTATTTTTATCTACATTCAAGTTATAAATCATGTTATTTGGCAATCATCATTATAAAATTAACTAGATTATTACTAATTGAGAAATGATATTTAAAACCAAGCTATTCTTTAGGTTATTTTAAACAATCCTGTATTATTTTCTTGAATAGGAAATTTGTGTCGTTCGCTTCACACCCGTAACTGAAGAAGATCAAATTTCTTATACTTTGCTATTTGCATACTTCAGTAGCAGAAAGCGCTATGGAGTAGCTGCTAACAACATGAAGCAGGTTAAAGATATGTACCTTATTCCTTTGGGTGCTGCAGATAAAATTCCACACCCTCTTGTGCCTTTTGATGGACCTGGTAGGTACACATTTTAATAATAAGAATGAATAAAATAAAGTGGGAGGTGAGACTAGAGTTACAGAAGGGATTCTTTCTTTCCCAGGATCCAGCCCTCTAGAGCTAACTTGAAAGGGGCAGGTGCCCACTTAATAGGCTGTAATAAGTTAGATGCAGAAATGTACCCTTTATTGTAATGTTTGAAAATGACTATTAATTGATGTTTTTTATTTTATACAGGGCTTGAACTACATAGACCTAATCTGTTGTTGGGCTTAATTATCCGTCAAAAACTGAAGCGGCAACATAGTGCTAGTGCTAGTACTAGTCACACAGTCGAGACTTCTGAAAGTGTACCAATGACTTTGCCACCTGATAAAAAAAGTAAAATAGACGTTTCCACAGAAGAAACACCAGAGGAAGAAAATGACTTTTTTAATTCTTTTACAACTGTATTACACAAGCAGAGAAATAAGCCTCAGCAGACTCTTCAGGAAGACCTTCCGACAGTGATTGAACCTTTAGTGGAAGTCACCAAACAGGAGCCACCAAAACCTTTAAGATTCCTTCCTGGGGTATTGATTGGCTGGGAAAATCAACCTTCTACTCTGGAATTAGCAAATAAACCTCTTCCTGTGGATGATATACTTCAGAGCCTTTTGGGCACTACTGGTCAGGTATATGAACAGGCTCAATCAGTGATAGAACAAAACACTCTCAAAGAAATTCCATTTATAAATGAGCAAGCTGACCCCAAAGCAGAGAAAATAGATAAAGTGGAAATAACTGATGGTGAAACCAAGGAGGTAAAGCTTAAAGTAGATGATCTTTCAGAATCTGCAGGTAATTCAGTAGTAGGAGGAGAAGAAACATCAGTAATGGGGTCTTCTTCCATTTCTCCTGGACCTTTGACAAGTCTTAGCCTCAGAGGTAAGCCACCAGATGTTTCTACAGAAGCATTCTTAACAAATTTATCAATTCAGTCAAAACAGGAGGAGACTGTGGAGAATAAAGAGAGAACATTAAAAAGACAGTTGCTACAAGATCAAGAGAATAATTTGCAAGATAATCGGACTTCAAGTACTAGTTCTCCATGCAGGTCTAATGTAGGAAAAGGAAACGTAGACAGTAATGTCAGTTGCAGTGAAAACCTTGTTGCTAATACAACAAGGTCCCCACAGTTTATCAACCTGAAACGGGATCCTAGACAAGCAGCAGGACGAAGTCAGCAGATAACTGCTTCAGAAAGCAAAGATGGAGATAATTGTCGGAATGGAGAAAAACACACCCTGTCTGGTCTGTCACACAACAAGGAGCACTTAACAGAACAAATCAGTGTAGAGGAAAAGTTGGCTTCTGTAGAGAAAAACTCCTGTGTTCAGCAGGGGAACAGTTCAGCAGTTGCACAGAACTCACCATCAGTAGAAAACATACACGCATCTCAAACAGAACAAGCAAAACCTTTACAGGAGGATATTTTAATGCAAAATATCGAAACTGTGCACCCATTTCGCAGAGGGTCGACAGCAACATCATCTCATTTTGAAGTTGGAAACACATGTCAGTCGGAGTTTCCTTCTAAAAGCATCAACTTTACTTCCAGAAGCACCAGCCCCAGAACAAGTGCAAACTTTTCACCCATGAGGCCACAGCAGCCTAACCTTCAGCATCTCAAGTCTAGCCCTCCCGGATTTCCATTTCCAGGGCCTCCTAATTTTCCCCCACAAAATATGTTTGGATTTCCACCACATTTGCCACCCCCTTTACTTCCCCCTCCAGGCTTTGGCTTTGCTCAAAATCCCATGGTTCCCTGGCCTCCTGTTGTTCATCTGACAGGCCAGCCACAACGTATGATGGGTCCCCTTTCACAAACATCAAGATATATAGGCCCACAAAATTTTTACCAGGTTAAAGACATTCGAAGACCAGAAAGGCGCCATAGTGACCCTTGGGGTAGGCCAGACCAACAGCAACTGGATAGGCCATTTAATAGGGGGAAAGGGGATCGACAGAGATTTTATAGTGATTCACACCATTTGAAAAGAGAGCGACATGAAAAGGAATGGGAGCAAGAATCTGAAAGGCATAGACGCAGAGACAGAACCCAGGACAAGGACAGAGACAGAAAAAGCAGAGAGGAAGGGCACAAAGATAAAGAGAGGGCACGGTTATCACATGGTGATCGAGGAGCAGATGGAAAAGCAAGCCGGGATAGTAGGAATGCAGACAAGAAACCAGATAAACCTAAAAGTGAAGACCATGAAAAGGACAAAGAACGAGAGAAAAGTAAACATAGAGAAGGAGAAAAGGACAGAGATAGGTACCACAAAGATAGGGATCACATTGACAGAGCTAAAAGCAAAAGGTAAAATTTGCAGGCTGCTTCAAGATTACATTTAAATAACTGAAATGTATCTTAAAAACTTGACAATTGCCTGCTAGGATTGTGCCATCTTTTAAATTTTTAATATTGGTGGTTTGCAGAACAATAAAATCTGTGTGTTGGTGCAGACTGCTCTCTGTCCCCAGTGCCCATTGTCCCTTTCACACCGACTGTCCCTAGTTATAGGAATTTAATATTTTTAAAAGTTTTACATTGCTGTATATTCAAAGATTTGTTTTATTAATATGCAATAAAGGCTTAGAAATTTTAGTTTTATTCCTTACTTGGTAAATACGGTTAACTATGGAATATATTTACTGCCTCTAGTGAATGTCCTTTATATAATGACTAATTTGAGAGTAATGTGTGCTCTGTAAGTTTGTTTTAAATTGCACTGTTTTTAAAGAAACTGTAGAGGAGCAACAGAAAGCCAAGCAACTTCATAATCAGATTATATTAATCATTTAGTTCAGCAGTTTTGACCAAGAATCAGATGCCCAAGGAGTACATTTATTGCTTTAATCTGCATTCATTGAAGGCATTTATTACCATATACTACAACGTTGTGGTAGGCCATTTTTTTCCTTTTCATTTTTGGCTCTTTGAAAACTTGAATACTTAAGCTTGTACATGATCTTGTGTTTTGCTATCCTTTTTACTGTAAAATGTAAATATTTTAAGGGATATTTTGATTCTAAATATGATAAAAGAATTTCTCACCTATTTTGTGTGTGTGATTTGAAATTCAGTAGTAAAAGTATTTCTTCTTTAAAGCTTTAATTATCATCAGATACTAGACTCTTTCTCCATCCAGAACATACAGACAATAGCTCTCTGTGCAGGCAATAGATGAGGGAAAAAACAATTCTATATCATGGATTACAGGCTATTGAAATAAATCATGCAGTTCTAAAGAGGTTAGAATTGAGAACTACCAATGAACAAATGTGTAGCTATAACGCATTATATAGGTATGTTTCTGAAAACTTGTATACCATCAAAATTTGGTACACTAATTGTTAAACAGAACTTATTTAAGAGACACGTGTTGTGAATCTCTGTAAAATGTGTAATTAACTGATTGTTGGTGGAGGTGGGGAGAGGAATATAGTTTTGTATGCCAGTTTTGCTTGAAATAGCACATGGAGGCTATTGTTAGTCCAAATTTAAATTTATTTAAACCCTAAATTACCTACTGTATTGATTGTTATAATTAAAAAAAAAATAGCTACCAAAAGATACTAACACTTGAGACCCAAAAAGAGAGGGGGAAAAAACAGTATTTGAACTCATTTATATTAATGAAGACAAATATAAATGACTTCACAAAATTAAAAAGATAGTTTGTTTTCTTAAGTCTAAAGATTACAGTTAAAAATAGCTTTTGAAATTGATTCAGCTTTGCTGTTCTCACTGGAGAGAAAAGGAGTTTGAATTCAAAACCAAACATTTTGTCTCATTTGCAGCCCTTTTTTGTCATCCTTATCCTCTGAAATCAATCATCCTAAAAGTTCTGAAACAGAGGACTTGTATTTAAATAAAGTTTGTTTAATTTTGGTCTACTTTTCTTTTGGAAATTAACTTGTTAGAAAACTAGTATGTTTGCAAACAAAACCCAAGGTCACTAATCTTTTGCACCATTTTGATGAAATTGTTTTCAGGGTTTTACTGAAAACAACAAAAACCCACTTCAAAAAGTTAGCATATTTATTTCAAGTATGTAGTAAGTCTGCTTTCTCTGATTTATCTGGTTGTGGGGTAGAGCAGACACTGGGTTTTTTGAATTTTATTTTTTATTTTTATAACTAAAGAAGAATGGTCTAACCAGTGGAAGAAAGCCTTTAAGTTAGTTTTTGATACTTTTTAGTCTGTAGTTTCTTGTGTATATTGTGATGATTAAAGTTCTTTCTTCATACCTCATTGGAACATGATCCATTCCATAGAGGCCCATATTAGTAGTGGCCATCTCCTGAGATTATAGGGCTAAGCGTTAGAACCAAGTCTCTCAACCTCCTGGTTGACTGAAATATTGTAGAGAGTAGGGGAAGTATAGGTGTATGGAGTAATGTTTTAACTTGTGAGGAAAGAGGGGAAAAAGAAAAGTTTTCAGTGAGAAGTAGATCCAAAGCTATTCTCAGTCTTTAAGTCTCACCTACAGCTAGCCTTACATAAAGATGAGTTAAATGAAGTACATCTTTGTTTCTCCTGTCTAAAGGAAAACTTGCTCTGTATAAATGGTTTGATGCTTTTTACAATTTAGAACCATCTTAAGACAGTTTATACATTATGTTACTAAGTTAAATGTACCGCAGTGTCTCCGTATTTTAAAAATGCACCTCTTGTAATCCTCTGTGAACCCTCTGTATGTCAGATCCTGTGTGGGGTGCTTTATATAACCCGTGGTCAGCCTAAAAGGTGAAGACTCACCTTAAAGGAAACTTGTACTTAGAAAACTTTTAAAACTTGCTTAAGGTTAGACTGCTATTGTCAGAAATGAATTCTAGCTCAGTTCTGTTTTTCTCCAAAGTCCATATGCATGTCAGTTGTATGAGAATTGAGAACAGGAGAGAGAGACAAAAGCCTGGTTACTATATAGGCCTTTCATAGCCTCTCCTCTGTTTCACCAACCTGTCTTGAAATCCTTTATTGGACAATGCAGCTCCTCAGAATGAGCAGGAAGACACAAAAACCTGTAGTCTCCCTTGCATAGATTTGCAAAGTTTACATTCATTTCAAATCCTAATTCTCAAGCCCTCTTTTATCTTCTATTGCTGCTGTGACAAATCATTCAAAACAGTGGCTTAAAACCACACAAATTCATTGTACATTTCTGTAGATCAGAAGTCTAAAGCAGATCTCAGCAAGTTGAGATCAAGGTGTCAGAGGAGTGTATTCCTTTTCTGGAAGTGTCTTGAAAACATGAGTCTAATAGAGGCAGAACAGTCATTGGGAGAGACTCCCAACATACGTACTTAAGGAAAGTATGACTACGAATACCCCCAAATACTTATTTTTCTGTGAAAAACTTTTTCTGTGAAATAACTCCGTGTGTATGGATATATCTACCCAAGCTGTATTTTTAAAATATTCCCCATTTAAAAGAGGATACTTTCCCCACAAGGTTAATGATTTTTTTGCAACAGCTTCTTTAAAAGGAATCTTTTCATTAAGTCATTTTGACTTAGAGGAAATTGCTGGGTAGCAGTTCTTATTTATTTTGTGCCTATTCTACTTTGTGCTAGATTCTTAGAATTCATCGGTGAGCAGTACCATTAGCCTCCAATCTCTTGGAGCTTGCAGTATAGTGTAGAAGGCAGGTGGTTATGTCTTAATGTAAAATTGCAGCTGATAAACAGCTTTAAGGCATTCTCAAACTTTGGTTTCAGGATCACTTTACTCTGGAAAATTACTGAGAACCCTAAATATGGGTTCTATCATTTAGCATTTTAGAAATTAAATGTTATAATTTTAAAAACATTTAACAATAGTCCTATCATGTTAATATAACATTTGTATGAAAAATAACACTAAATGCCATTGATTTCATTTTTTGCTCCTCTCCAAAGTCTGACTTAAAGACAGCTGGATTCTCTTAATCTTCTGCATTCAGTGTTCTGCAGTATGTCATTTTGTTTGAAATACATGAAGAAAATTTGACTTCACATGGAATAATTTTGAGAGAAGTAGTATTCTTTGGATCCCCAGAAGATTTATAGGCTTTCAGAGATCCTTGTTTTACACTTTGAGAAGCGCTGCTTTAAAGATAGGCACTCTACATTTATTGAGAGAGAACATGTGGCTGGCTACTGTGATGGGCTATGTGTGTGTGGTTCACTGAAGCTTTGGTAACCTTAGAAGGTTTTCTTAACTTTATACATAAAATGTGTATCTTTAAAGTTAGATATAATTATCATCCATCAAAATTATTTAAGAGCACTTATTTTGATCTTAGTATTACCAAAACTAAAAGGTATGGACCAAAATAAATTTAGGTCAGTTTTTCAGCGAGTATTGGACAATGTTTTCTTGCATGGTTTCTGTTAAAAAAAAAAAAACTTTGAGTCTATATACAGACATTTGGAAGTTTTATATTTTGCTTTTTTAAAGATTTTATTCATGAGATACACACAGAGACAGTGGGAGAAGCAGACTCCCCACAGGGAGCCTGATGTGGGTCTCATTCCAGGACCCCGGGATCTTGATCTGACCCCACACTCAACCACTGAGCCACCCAGGTGCCCCTTGCTTTGTTAATATACCTGGGGGCAATTTGTGTTCGCTGAATGGTGCCAAAGCTCTACTTTAGTTCTGGGGCCCTCCAAGAGCATCTGTAGCATTCCTTTCCTTTTTTTTAAGATTTTATTTATGTATTCATGAGACACACAGAAAGAGAGGCAGAGGGAGAAGCAGGCTCCATGCAGGGAGCCCGACATGGGACTCAATCCCAGGTCTCCAGGATCACGCCCTTGGCCAGAGGCAGTGCTAAACCGCTGAGCCATCGAGGCTGCCCCATCTGTGTAGCTTTCTGATTGCAATGATGTGGCAAAAACAAGCCTATCTCCCCAATCTAAAATCCCTCAAATGATAAATTGCTTACCTGGTTTCTTTGTATAGACTGGAACCTGCACAGGCAGATTTTGCTTAAAGCATTGAGAAGTTAACCATGCACCAATCCTTTTATTTATAAATTCTCATCTCCATTTAATGATTATATATTTTTCCTTTCAAATTTCACCAGTTGCTTATTAACAAGATGATTTTTTTTTTCTCCGCATAGTCCTACCTATTAGTGCATTGGGTTAGTGGTGGTGTCATTTGCTTTGTTGGTGGCCAAGTGGTTATAAATTGTAACAAACGCTAAAAATGCTAAATCACAGCAGCAATAACTACTTCCCAGTCTGCAGCAGTGGAGTGGGGTGGAGAGAGAAAATTCTATTCACAGTTATATCAATAACTTGAGGTTGGGTAAAATGGATTTTCATAAGTTAATGCTTTTAATGATACAGATAGTATAATAACTTCAATAGCATTATTCAGAACCTGTTTTATGCCCAATTTTGAGACCTATAGACTTGAAAAGTGTAAATGAACTTTAATTTTTACATTTGATCAGTTATATAAATACATGCTTTAAAAAGTCAAGTCTATAAGAGTCATAAACAAAATGATAGTTTGCACTACTCTTCTCTCCAGAGATAACTATTTTCAATTCTTTTAGCCATTTCTTAGGATATTTGCCTTCATATTTGTGACCTATACTTAAAAAAAATTACAAAACTGTATTTATTAATGTCTTACTGTAGAAGATAAGTGTTTAACTGTCACCAGCCAACTGTCCTTTCCTCCACTTTCTGTCTTCCCACATTCATGCAATAACTTTTGGTTTCCATATTTAAATTTCACATTATTGTAATCACATATTTACAGCTGAGCCATGTAATAGAAAATGGTTATATATTTTTTCTTATATAATTTTTATTTTTCCTATGGTTAATTTGCTATATTTCATTTTATTTTTCTTTGTGTCAATTATTCCACCTAAATTTTATTTAACAATTCACAGATGAGTAAACATTAAATGAGCTAATGGAGTGAAAACTTTGGAATCAACGTATTTACAGATACATTAGATGTAGGAAAAACAACAAAAGTCATATTTTTAGCTACATTTTATAAACTTACAGAAAAGATGTGTTAGCATTTAGACTACAATGTGCCAAAGAAATAGCTATCAAAACAACTACATTTACACATATATTTTGTATATTGAAGTCATCAATACTAGTTGGTATAATTAATTTTGTTCATCTCCATTAAAAACATTGTATCCCTCGGATTTAATTAGCTCAATTTTTTTTGAATCCTGAAAAAATACATCTTTAATTCTGCCAACAAAATCTTTCTTAAAAATCTCATGAGTCACTTTATTTAACTTTTGGCCATATTCAAAGCCCCCTAGATAACTAATGCCATCATAGTTCAGAGCAACAAATTTTTTGTGAGGGTCAATATCCTCAGAGAGAATTAGATTGTCATCTAGGTAGGCCTTAATAAGAGTCTGATTTTGAATTACTCTTACATGGTGCCATTTATTACAATGGAATGTGCCGTTGCTATAGGTCATATGCACAGAAATGCTTTCTCCTAAGTTGACTGCTATTTTCAAGGACTGATTATGGAGACCAATTGCCAGAAAATCATTTTCTTCATTTTGAGCTTTTCCTATCCATACAATTAAGCCTTCTGTTTCAGTAGTACTGAAATTTAAGGATATGGTAGTGAACTGAAGGTTTCTCCTTCCGTAATCTGGATCGATGTATTTTATATAAGAATTACCCATAAATTTTGCAGTTGAAAATGAAGTTTTGTTTTCACAATACTTTCCTACCCAACCCAAAGCACACAAGCAACTGTAAGAAAATTGATCAGGTATACACAGAGATTGATGAAGACAAAGGTTATTCAAACAATACACAGACTGGTCACATGTGTTTCCAGTCCAGTGTGGCAAACATCTGCAAGAAAAAGTTGTGCCATTTACTATACATTCACCACCATTTCTGCACACATTATACCCACAGGGTGTCCCGTCACAGTCACCTACATTTGAGCCTCCTTTTGCTCCTAATTCAGTTAACTGTAATTCTTGATTATTTATGATAACTTCTCGGACACAACCCTGAAAACCTGAAGGTTCATTTGCTATTGACATAGGATTTACAAGATTTAAGGATGACACTCCTCCAATGTAGAAGTCAGTATTTGTGTCCAGGGAGCTCATTTTAGCATTGGCTTTTTCTGTTACATTTATCCCATCCAGATCTAAGTAGCCTTCTGCACCAACTCTTCCTGCTTTAATCACATGCCAGGTACTTCCATTCGTAGTTACTTTTTGGAGAGTCTCTAGAATGATAGTTCTGTCACCAAGATTGTAGCGAAGTTGAACAAAACCATTTACTAGGGAGATACATAAAAAATCCCCTGTTGAGAAAGAAAACCAGTTAATTAGTAACAGTAAATTGTCGCTCCATTAAAAAAACTTGCCCTTTTTGGCCATTTGAATAAGTTTTGGTTTGGGGGAAAAAAGGCAACAGTCCGGATCAAAATAAAGTTAAGAGAATTTTGTTGCCATTTACAGATCAAAATATAGATGTATATATTCATACATAAATCCTGTATTATTCAGGAATTGGCCACAAGTGATTTTTCCTAGTTGTAAATATTTCACAATGTAAATGTAAATATTCCACAATGAATGTCTTGTGGTACTAAGTTAAAGTGAGGTTTTCCTTTAATGATTTTATAAGGTTAAGGATGAATGGTTAAAAAAAAAGTAACATAGATGTTTTACTCCAAGCTGCTGATTTCTGTTTTTAACAGCAGTTGAGGAAGTAAGCAAGAGAATTAAAAGCTCTCCAAAGTTTCAGTCCTGTCATTGGCATCAAGTTCTGACTACAACTACACAAATCCCTAGTTGAGATCTCTCCTTGGGTGTTTAAAAGGCACGTCCAACATCAAAGTAAAGTTCATATTCTCAGGCTGTGAACTTGCTTCCATACACTTGGCGTCTTCTGATCTTTCCAAACTAAGGGAATCCGTTTCTCCTCCGCTTCTTCAAACCAAAAATCTAGGTGTGATCCCTGGTTCCATAATTTTTTTTTTTTTTTTTTTTTTTGTTTCACAGTAACCAGTCTATCAAAGACTGGTCTACTGAAACAGATTTAACATTTTGGTTCACTGTAAACCTTCTGATTCTGTCTGCCTCTGCCACCTTCATTAGCTCTACTGTCATCTTTAGCTTGATCTTTTGTTGGAGTCTCCTCACTCTTCCTTTCTAATTGAGTTTAGAATCTATACTGAGGCTAAAATGATCTTTTCAAATGAAGAGATCTGGTCATTATACTACCCTTTAATAGCATCCACGCATGTTGAAATAAGAGCCTAAAATCCTTAACGTCTCTGCAGTTTCCCAGCCCCTTTCTCTAGCTTTATCTGGAGTGTGTTCTCCTCCTCTTCCTCCACTCACTATTCCAGCAACAGTGCCCTTTTCTTGCCTCAGCACCTTTGTGCATGTTGTTTTCTTTTTCCAGAACACTTCATTCCACCTCATCTAGGTAACTCCTAGTATCCTTCAGATCTGAAATTAAATGCCACTTCCTCAGAAACGTGTTCTTGATTCCTCAGAGTTGGTCATTTTTTTTCTATTAGTACTTTAATTGTACCATGTTTCTCTTCTTCACAATATTTCTCTCATTTTATAATTATATAGCCATCTGTGAACAAATCTGAACAAATATGATCCAGCATGTATATGAAGTTGCAGTGAGGCATTCAGAGGAAAGTAAATCCAACTCTGTATGCCAGGGAGAGAATGCAGCCCTTCAACGGAAGACTATTTCAAGAAGTTACCAAGTTGTTTACGTAACAAATCATGGAGATATCTTCCTCAAGACAGCATTTTCCCTTCTCCCTCACATTTAATAGCTAATAAAAAATTTCTTATCCAAGGAAATTTCTTGGCACATGCTACTCTTCCTTTTCTCCTTGGACAGTGCCACACTACAACACCTTCCTCCCAAAAATAGTGTCCTTTTCTTCTACTGATCCTTGTGGTCCACTTCAGACTGTTATTCTAGGATGATTGGGAGACCTAGGAGTTCTATAATCCACCTATGATTTCCACTTGAAAACTAAGCCCACACAAAGTATGGTTCTCTTAATCATTTTTCTCATAGAGAATTTCTAATGAATATAATGTCATTACATCTGTGATTATTTGATTAATAGCTGCCTTGTCCACTAGCTTGAAAACTTCATGAGAACAGGGTGTGTGTGTGATTTGGCCCAACAGTTTATCTCCGGCACCTAGCACAGCTCCTGGCACATAGTAAGATGCTAAATAAACAATGGTGGAATTAAGAAATCACCTTTGTATAGTTGTGGGGTGAAATGACTCAGAGTATTTCTCAAATACTAGCTTGAAGCTAAAAAGCAAGAAATAAAACATCTTTTTCCTGTAATGATACGCAAGTTTTAAAAAATTCCTAATACGAGGAAGAAATTCACTCCATTTACATATTTTCTAACACGAATAGTATTTTAAGTATAAGATGGAGAGGCGTTTGCAAACTTTTAGATTATATAAAAGAAAATTAAATGTGGACTGGATTATCTAAATTTTTTTGTACCATAATAAGCCAGAACAATGAAACATAATTGATACTAGGTTTTTAAAATGTATACCACTCTGAATATACTTTGTGACCTGTAATGGACACAAATTCACAGGATTATGGAAGAAGTTTCTCTTGCTACTTGTGTCATAGAGTGTCCTTTAGTAAACTGGTACAGTGAAGAGCTACACTGGAATAAAAATTATCTAAAAAATGATTAGGAAAGCTAAAGCTGTGATCTATAGTATCACTGGTCAAGTTGCCAACTAAGAGCAAAGAGAACAGCTCTTGCCAGGGAAGGCTTATTTTAACACAGCGTTGCTGGTATGTTCTTGTCTTGTGAAGAACTGACCCCCCCCCCCAAAAAAAAGGTGTTTTTCTTTTCCCCTTCTGTGTCCCTGGAAGCTAAAATTGCTCTTGTATCTGTATTAGCAGATTTTGTCAAGCAAACCTTTTATTTTAGTTGACTAGAATATGGGTCATGGCTGTAGTCATGGGATATGAATACAGATTGGCATTAGGGTAAGTTTATGTTAGAAGTTGAGTACTAGTGGACAGTCCTAAGAAACTTGAGCTCATAAATGGAATAAAGCTCATAAATGAATTCACCTTGGCTATTTAGTGCCCTTTTAACCATGTCTAGGGCCCTTCCTTCCTCATCTGTGCTGCCATTGCCATGCATCAAAGCAATGTTTTAGGACCTAACATTTGTGAAGGGACTATAGAAGTACAGTAGGGAAATTTTATATACTTTTAGCTCCCTACATTTATCTTCTATTGTTTGTTTGAATATGCTTTAACATTACATTGTGGATGTCTAGGCTTTTTAAAAACATATTTGTGAGGATTATAACTATCAAGAGGAATTCAGGCTGTGATGAATTTGTGCATTGATAACTTTTACGTAGCAGAACACTCACTTTAAGGTATGAAATACTTAAACAGTAAACAGCAATGGATAAATAGGACCTGAGGGCTTATTTCTTTAAAAATCTCTTTCCAAACATCAAATATCTAAAATCAATGAGGATAATTTTGAAATTATCATTTTGTTTTAAATTTTATATTATTTGAAATTATTAAAATTATTAACCTCCAAAAAGAGATACTTTGTTCATTGAAAATTTGTTTTTTTACATATGATAATCTAGTTGGTTGCTGATATCTAAATTTGTTTTTTACATTGTGTATTAAGTGGGCATTTTTACCAAAAGCTCCACTTAGCAGAGAATTAGCTAGAAGGCTTAATTAATGTTTACAGCAGACATAACTCTTAGAGATGGCACAAAGTATGAGAATATCACTTGTATTTTATGCAACCATAAATAAATGAAACATACTTTGCCACTTCATTATACTAATTGAACACTAATAAGTAAGTCTATGCTTTTCATCTGATAAATACCTTTAGGTTAATCTAAGAGAATGTAAAGTTGATTTTTAACATTTTAAAGTTTTCATGATTTCCTTATATAAGTGTCAAATGCAGCATCAACCATGACTTGAAACTAATCCATTATCTCGTTCTAAAGTGTTTAAGGCAGAAAAAAGAAAACTCTTGACTGACATAAATTGAAATACAGTGCCATTTAATAACAGGTGTAAGAAAATATGCCCTTGGCTGCCTCTATGTGTTAATGTGTATGAATTTTTTACATATGTAAACATAAATACATATCTAGTGTACTAGTTAGAAAACTACAGTACAACATTCTTTGCCAGCACAGTTCCAAATCTATCTTGATTTTATACCCTTATCACACAAAGGTTAATTCTGAGTTTTTTAATGAGCAGCATAACTACAGCTGATTGTCTTTTAATGTCTCTTGATTTGTAAGTAGAAATTTTCCATTTGTGTACAATTTTTTTCATTTGGCATTTTCACAGGGAGATTTAATCATGAATTTAAAATGAAATATCAAATCTCAGGAAAAAGATCTCTCCTAAGGTATATTTTGTAGTACAATCATGTTAATTTTTTTCTTTGAATTTATCTTTTCTCCTTGAAATTATTTTGAAGGTATTTCACCAGTGCACTGAGATGGAAACACTTGAGTCTAATTCTCTGATAGTTTAATCATTTAGCAGCATATTAAGAGACATTCATAAGAGCTACCTTAAATAGTTTATGAAAATCAGGGTACCATTTGTGTTGACTACAGAAAATAGAATAAACTGGTTTAATTATTTCCCAATACTAAAATTTCATTTTCTGAGAAACAAGATGAAAGAAAAGCCAAACACAAAATTTATAAATATTTTGCAATAGGAATGTAACTGTAAATGCAAATGTCTTTGTCAAAATTCTGGAAAATATACATGAAAATGGAAATCAACAGTAAAGTAATAAAAACTCAACGTTTTTAAAACTGCAGCATACTACACAGATATTTTTATTCCATATTGTTTTGCAATAATTGTGCTACTTTTATAGTTAAAAAATATTTTTAAAACTTATTTTGGAATGTGAATCCTAGGTTTAGTATTTAGATAACAAAATAACTTAAAAGTTTTGGAGCTATAAATGTGGACAGATTTACGGAAATATATCAATCATGCCTTCCTTTGTGTTTTATATACATATTTTGTTCCTTTTGACATAGGACTATTATGCTCAGCTTCAACATCTTTTCTGATGGGATTGTTATACAGTTGAAATGTACTATATTTGGATTTTGCTAATTTTAATTCTAACACAACTCTTGCTATTTTATTAAAATTTATACTTAGTTCATTAACATACACTTTGATAACAGAACATACAAGTATCAAACATTTACATATTTTATAGGCTAGGTGACTTAAAAAAATAAAAATACTTCATTATGCATTACTTAACAGACTATTGGGAATTCATTAGGATGTTCCCCCCCACAAACATGCTACCAACTTTACCTGATTGTGCTTTTAAGTGTTGTGCAACATAAAATAAGATGCCATCTTCGGAAAGTGGCTGAAACTGCAATTGAATATGTGTGTTTTTTCGAATACGGAAGGAAGCAAAAGACATCCAGGATAATTCATGGCTTCTGAAAGATGGATCACTTATAGATAAAGCTAACAAAACAAAAACATGAGTTAAAAAAAACTAGTATTGCTCATAAGTACCAGTAAAGTTAAATAATTTTATCATTTACGGATTTACCTTATCTTCCAAGAGTTGCTCCTCGCTAAATACATTGAACTATGGTATTCATTATAAGACATTTAAACAGTATGGAAGAAAGTAAAGTAAAACAATGAAATTCCATTGTTCGGTCTCCTCTAACCATTGTTAGCACTTTATTGAACATGTAGCCAGACTTTACTTTCTGATGTGTGTGTATATACTTTCTGATGTGTATGTTACTTGATGTGTGTGTATATCTAGTACTTGGTTTATTTCACATAAAAGAAACCATATTATATACAAACTATGCATAATACATTTACTTTCGGGACATGTGGATGGCTCAGTCAGTTAAATGTCTGACTCTTGGTTTTGGCTCAAGTCATAATCACAGGGTCATGAGATCAAGCCCTTTTCATCAAGCTCCATGCTCAGTGAGGAGACAGATTCTTTTTCTCCCTCTCCTTCTGCCCTTCCCCCTGCTTGAACTTGTGTTTTAATTCTCTCTCAAATAAATAAATCTTTTAAAAAGTAAGGTACTTACTTTTTTCACTCAACAATCTATCTTAATGAGACTCTGATGTTAGCATATTTTGCCTATTGCTTCTTCTAAACACTTACACAGTATTTTAAAAAATAAATTATCTTTAGGGGGCCTAGGTTGCTCAGTGGTTGAGCGTCTGCCTTTGGCTCAGGTCCTGATCCTGGGCTCCCTGCTGGGAGCCTGCTTCTCCCTCTGCCTCTGTCTCTGCCCCTCTCTCTCTGGGTCTCTCATGAATAAATAAATAAAATCTTAAAAAAAATCCTTAGAGAAGTTTTAGATTTACAGGAAAACTGAGCAGAAAGTATAGTTGTTTCCATATACTTCCCTACCCCTAACTCTCTCTCTCTCTCTCTCTCTATATATATATATATATATATAAAACCTTTTCACTATCAACATTCTGCTATGGAGTTGTACAGTGTACAATTGATGAACCTATATTGACATATCATTATCCAAAGTCCATGGCTTACATTAAGGGTAATTTTCATTGTACATTCTATGGATTGTGACAAATGTATAATGACACGTATCTACCATTGCAGTATCATACAGAATAGTTTTACTCTCCTAAAAGTCCTCTGTGCCTCACCCATTTGTCCTTCCTTTTTCCTCCCCAAACCTTGGTAATCACCAATATTTTTACTGTCTTCATAGTTTTGCCTTTTCCAGTATGTCATATAGTTGGAATCATATAGCATGTAGCTCTTTTAGTTTGGCTTTTCTTCAGTTAGTAAAATGCATTTTAAGGTTCCTCCATGTATTCATGTCTCATTTCTTCATAGCTCATTTCTTTTAGTGTTGATTAATAGACCATTGGATGGATGTACCACGGCTAATTTATTCATTTATCTACTGAAAGATATCCTGGTTGCTTCCTAGTTTTGGCAATTAAGAAGCAAGATGTCCTAAACATCTTTCCAATTGTCCAATTCTCTTCCAAAGTGGCTATACCATTTCGCATTCCCATCAGCAATGAAAAAGAGCTCCTGCTGCTCTACACCCTGGTCAGCATTTGGAGTTGTCAGTGTTTTGGATTTTAGCCTAAAATGGTGTGTAGTGGTATGATATGTTAGATGTTGATATGTCCTAAAGAGAAATATCTAGGTGTGTGCATGTAGAGTCAAGGAAAATGATATATTTGAATTAAGACCCCACAGAAGTGAATAAATGACCATTCACAAAGGTGAATGCAAGGCCCATGAGGTGGGAAGTTTCTTTCCATGAACAAGGTCCAGGAAGAAGGGCAATGTGACTGGAGGGGCAAAAAAAAAAAAAAAAAGTGGAAAGAGAGGTCAGAGAGGTTATGAGGCCAGATCACGTTGTCAAGAATTGTGATGTATCTGAGATTTTACCTACCGGTAAGGTAATAAGAGACTGCCACATTTCATAGATAATTACAGAAAACATGAAATACCTGGGTCAGAGACAAAGGACAGTTTATGACTCATAGCAAGTAACAAGAGTTACCATAAATTGTCAGTTCCAGGAACCCCTATTCTCTTACAAAAATGTGAGAGGACCAAGTGATTACTGTGTGTTGCTTAGAGAGGAAATCTTGAGTTTTGAGGTCTAAGTCTTTTTTAATGGACAGGGAGCATGCCTGCTCTTGCTCTGAAGGAAGACATTATTTCTGTCTTCTAAAGCAGGAAACAAACTGGCTCTTTGCTTCAAAGTTAGTTATCAGTGGTGAGATGGGTCTACATTGTGTATTCTTCATGTGCACAGAATCATTTTATGCAAAGATTTGTGGTATTTCTGTATTTCTGCAAAGATTAAGTGATTTGAGGCTGGCCATGCAGAAACATCAGATGGATCTGAGTGAAAGGTCATCCTACAGAATACTGTCAAGGATATGGAAAACAGGTAAAATAGAGAAACTGTTCCAGACTGAAGGAATCTGAAGAGACAGGACAACCAAATGCAACATACATCCCTGGAGGGCATTCTGGTTCTAAATGAATAAACACATGTTGGGGCAGTTGAAGACATTTGAATCTGGTCTGTGAGTTGGATGGTAGTGTTGTACCAACATTAATTTCCTGATCTGGAGGTTTGTGTGCTGATTATTTAAGAGAATAGCTTTTCGCCTTTCGTTTGGGGGAAATAACCGCAAGGATGTTTAAGAATGATGGGGCATCACATCTTTAGATTGCTCTTAAGTGGTTCAGAAAAAGACTAATAATGACAAAAGTGTGTGTGTGTGACAGTGAAGAAAATGAAATGATATAGTTGGGGAGAGTATGGGAGAAGGAGATATAGGAATGCTTTTTATTATAGCAACTTTTCTATAAATTTAGAATTATTTAAAAGTAATTATTAAAAATTATTTTCCTTACTGTTTTTTATTATACACCTCTTTTTATAAGCACTTTCAACACTTAAACTACCTTTGTGTTTTTTGAACAAAATGATTTTTTAAACATCTCAAAAATAAGATCAGATACAGTAACTAAAAAACCAAACCAAACCAAAACTCTCAAAGGTGAAGATTAAACTGATCATCATAAGATCTAGTGCTACCTATTACTGATAGGGGTGATTAGCTTGTTTTTCCTCTGAATTATAGCTTTGCAAGAATCTGTAAATGTTTATATAATATCATTCTCTTGGTATTTATTGAGGCTTGTCTTATGGCCTAGAACATAGATAATATTTGTAAATGTTTCATATGTTTTTGACAAGAATGTGTATCAGGAAGTGCTGTGTTCTTTATGTTCCTATAGCTAAGAGCTATAGGAATCTTCATGAATTTGGGAAAAGTCTAGATTTTTCAGTGACACTACAAAGTTTTTCCAACAGCGAGTCATCTTACCAGGTTAATTAAGAAGGAAACACCAACACCCCTCTTCTTGTATAAATAATCTACTGGGTTCTGGCCAACAGCTTCAGGGATGGTCAGTGTAAGGAGCAGTTACAGAAGGGATAGTTTTTTGAGAGGAATAATAGCTAACGATTCAAGTGATTTTCCAAATTATACACACTTCAATCATGGCCATCACTTTTATGACCCTGTTAATTATAAATAGGATTCTCTGTGAAATTAGTAATATTAATATTTACCACTGTTTAACAACTGTGTCATTGATTGGCACCAGGCTAGCGCAAGCTGGTAAAAAAGAAAGTAGAATGGGCTATTTAGTGAAGTAAGAATCCTTGGATTGCAATGATGCACCATCTAATTTAGGGAATCCATAGATTTCTAAAACGAGCCATATTTTAAAGAAACTACCAAGCTATTTTCTAGACTGGCTGTACAAGTTTACATCTAATTTCTCTACATTCTCACCAGCATTTGATATTATCTCTATTTTTTAAGTTTTAGTTTTTCCAGTAGGTGTATAGTGGTATCTCATTGTCCATAAACTCTTTTTAGATTAGTGGGTATATGAAATTTTTTGTTTTCTGCCTTGAGGCCTTAGTAGAAGCAGACAATCAGAAAAGTCAAATCTCATTGCAGAGTGATTCAAATAACCTCTAACTCAATACTTTGCTAATAAACACATTTATGCTCACAGATTCTCTGCGAATAATCTTTAAATAATTTTAAAATATTGACTCCCAGAGGAAGAAAAGAATGTACAAAATTAAAACAATATTAAGCCAATCTAGAATTACCAGTTTAATCAAATTATTGCATATTCTTTTAAAAATGAATTATTTTTATCCTCTTGTTTGGAAGTAATTTTTAATTTATAAAAAATTGAAAAAATAAAATTACTCTAAAGAGTATTGTACCCATATTTGTCTTGCTAGTCTTAAACCCCTTTACTGAGCTCTATCTAGCTATCTATATATTTTTTTTCTGAATCATTTGAGGATAAGTTCCATACATCATGGTTCTTTGCACCTAACAACTTACAGATATTCTCTTTATATAAAACCACAGTACAGTTATTACTAAATGTAATGTTAATACTATACTTTTGTCTGACATTCATATTCCAGTATTTTTAGTTGACTAAACATCCTTTACAATATTTTCCCCTGGAGTGTGAAATTACATCTAAACTGAGATGTTGCACTGAGTTTTCATTTTTATTTTTTAAAAGATTTTATTTATTTTTTTGAGAAAAAGAGAGAGCATGAGCATGGGGAGGGGCAGAGGAAAAGGGACAAGCAGACTCCCTGCTGAGCAGGAAGCCCAACTTGGGGCTCAATCCCAGGACCCTGAGATCATGACCTCAGCCAAAGTCAGACACCTAACTGACTGAGCCACCCAAGCACCCTATCATGTCTCTTTAAAGGTCTTTTAACCTAGAACATTCCACAGCCTTTCATTGTCTTTATGACCTTGACATTTTTTGAGATTTAAATTCAAGTTAGCTAACATAGAGTGCAGTATTGGTTTCAAGTGTAGAATTTAGTGATTCATCACTTACATAAAATGCCCAGTGCTTATCCCGAGTGCCCTCCTTAATGCCCATCACCCATTTAGCCCATCCCCAATGCCCTCCCCTCCAGCAACACTCACTTTTTTCTCTATAGTTAAGAGTCTCTTATGGTTTGCCTCCCTCTCTGTTTTTATCTTATTTTATTTTTTCCTTCCCTTCCTATACGTTCATCTGTTTTGTTTCTTAAATTTCACATATGAGTAAAATCAAATATGTAACTTTCTCTGACTGACTTATTTTGCTTAGCATAATACCCTCTAGTTTCTACCCACATTGTTGCAAATGGCAGGATTTTGTTCTCTTTGATGTCTGAGTTCATTTTTGCTTTGTTTCCCTTGCCTCTGGAGATGTGTCTGATAAGAAATTGCTATGGCCAAGGTCAAAGAAGTTACTGCCTATTTTCTCCTTAGGATTTTGATGCTTTCCTGTCTTACATTTTGGTCTTTCATCCATTTTGAATTTATTTTTGTATATAGTGTAAGAAGGTGGCCCCGTTTTGTTCTGCATATTGCTGTCCAGTTTTCTCAACACTGTTTGTTGAAGAGGCTTTTTTTCCATTGAATATCTTTCCTGCTTTGTCAAAGATTAGTTGACCATATAGTTGTGGGTCCATTTCTGGGTTCTCTGTTCTGTCGCTTTGATCTATTTGTCTGTTTTTGTGCCAGCACCATACTGTTTTGATGATTATAGCCTTGTAATACAGCTTGAAGTCCAGAATTGTGATGCCTCCAGCTTTGGTTTTCTTTTTCAACACGACTTTGGCTCTTCAGCATCTTTTCTGGTTCCATACAAATTTTAGGATTGTTTGTTCTAGTTCTGTGAAAAATGCTGGTGTTATTTTGATCAGGATTGCATTGAATGTATAGATTGCTTTCGGTAGTATAAACGTTTTTATTTGCACTTCCAATCCATGAGCATTTATTTCTTTGTGTGATCTTCAATTTCTTTCATAAGTGTTCTATAGTTTTCAACATGCAGATCTTTTACCTCTTTGGTTAGGTTTATTCCTAGGTATCTTACAGTTCTTGGTGTAATTGTAAATGGGATCGATTCATTGATTTCTCTTTCTGTGGCTTCATTAATGATGTATAGAAATGCAACAGATTTTCTATACGTTAATTTTATATCCTGAGACTTAGCTGAATTCCTGTGTCAGTTCTAGCAATTTTTTTGGTGAGGTCTTTTGGGTTTTCTGCATAGAGTATTATGTCATCTGCAAAGAGTTTGTTTGACTTTTTCCTTGCCAATTTGGATACCTTTTATTCTTTTTGTTGTCTGATTGCTGAGGCTAGGACTTCCAGTACTATGTTGAACAATGGTGGTGAGAGTGGACATCCCTGTTACGTTCTTGACTTTAGGGGAAAAGCTCACAGTTTTTCCCATTGGGGATGATGAGCTGTGGGTCTTTCATTTATAGTCTCTATGATGTTGATGTATGCTTTTTCTATCCCTACTTTCTTGAGGGTCTTTTTGCAAATAAGGATGCTGTATTTTGTCAAATGCTTCTTAAGCAACAGTTGGGAGATCATATGGTTTTTTATCCTTTCTTTTATTAGTGTGGTGTATCATGTAGATTGCAAGTATTGAACCACTCCTGCAGCCCAGGAATAAATCTCACTTAATCATGGTGAATAATCCTCTTAATGTAATGTTGGATTCAATTAGCTAGTATCTTGTGGAGAATTTTTGCATTCATATTCATCAGGGATATTGGTTTGTAATTCTTTTTAGTGGGGTCTTTGTCTGGTTTTGGAATCAAGGTAATGTTGGCCTTGTAGAAGAATTTGGAAGTTTTCATTTCTGTTTTTCTGGAACAGCTTCAGAAATATAGGTATTAGTTCTTCTTTAAATGTATGATAGAATTCCATGGGAAGCCATTGGGGACTGGACTCTCGTTTGACAGCAGTTTTTTTATTATTGTTTGATTCAATTTCTTTGCTGGTTATAGGTCTGTTCAAATTTTCTACATCTTCTTATAAGGTGTTAGATGTGATCTCTCTTCTTTCATTTGTGATTTTATTTATTTGGATCCTTTCTCTTTTCTTTTCGATAAGTCTGGCTAAGGGTTTATCAATTTTGTTAATTCTGTCAAAGAACCAGCTGTTAGTTTCATTGATCTGTTCTATTTTTTTTATTTGTATATAATTTATTTCTGCTTTAATCTTAATTAGTTTCCCTTCTTGGGCTGGTCTTAGGCTTTTTTTGCTGTTCTTTTTCCAGCTCCTTTAGGTGTAAGGTTAAGTCATGTATTTGAGACTTTTCTTGCTTCTTAAGAAGGCCTGTATTGCTATATACTTCCCTCTTTTGACCACCTTTGCTGCATCTAAAAGGTTCTGAACTGTCATGTTTCCATTTTCATTTTTTTCCATGTATTTTTAAATTTCTTCTTTAATTTTCTGGTTAACCCATTCATTCTTTAGTAGGATGTTCTTTAACTTTCATGTGTTTGTGGTCTTTCCAAATTTTTTCTTGTGATTGGCTTCAAGTTTCATAGCGTTGTGGTCTGAAAACATGCATGGTATGATCTCAGTTTTTTTGTACTGGTTGAGGTGATTTGTAACTCAGTATGTGATCAGTTCTGGAGAATGTTTCATGTTCACTCAAAAAAGAATGTATATTTTGCTGCTTTAGGATAAAATACTCAATATATGTGTTAAGTACATTTGATCCAATGTGTTATTCAAAGCCATTGTTGCCTTGTTGATATCCTGCTTAGATTATCTGTCCATGCTGTGAGTGGTGTGTTAAAGTCCCCTGCTATTATGGTATTATTATCAATGAGTTTTTTAAAAGTTTGTTATTAATGGATTTTTATATTTGGCTACTCCCAAGTTGAGGGAGTAAATATTTACAATTGTTAGATCCTCTTGGATAGATCCTTTATTATGATATGGTGCCCGTTTTAAAAATCTCTTATTACAGTCTTTGGTTTAAAATCTAGTCTGATATAAGTATGGCTACTCAAGTTTTATTTTGATGTCCATTAGCATGATAGATGGTTTTCCACCCCTTCACTTTCAATCTGGAGGTGTCTATGGGTCTAAAATGAGTCTCTTGTAAACAGGGTCTTGTTTTTTAATCCATTCTTATACCCTGTGTCTTTTGATTGGAGCATTTAGTCCAGAGTAATTATTGATAGATATGAATTTAGTGCCACTGTATTACCTATAAAATTGTTGTTCCTGTAGATTGTCTCTGTTCCTTTCGTATCTTTGTTGCTTTTGGTCTCTCGCTCTCAAAGGGTCCCCTTTAATTTTTCTTGCAGAGCTGGTTTAGTGTTCATAAACTTAGTTTTTGTTTGTTTTGGAAACTCTTTATCTCTCCTTCCATTCTGAATGACAGCCTTGCTGGATAAAGTATTCTTAGTTGCATATTATTTCCATTTAGCACATTGAGTATATCATGCCACTTTCTTCTGACCAGTCAAGTTTCTGTGGACAGCTCTGCTGCCAACCTTATGTGTCTACCCTTGTTAGGTTAAGGACCTTTTGTCCCTAGCTGCTTTCAGAATTCTCTTTTTATCTTTGTATTTTGCAAATTTCACTATGATATGTCTTGGTGCTGATCTGTTTTTGTTTATTTTGAGGAGAGTTCTCTGTGCTTCTTGTACTTAAATGCCTGTTTCCTTCACCAGATTAGAGAGGTTCTCAGCTATATTTTATTCAAATACATCTTCTGTCCCGTTACCTGCTCTTCTTCTGGGATTCCTATGGTAAACAGATATTATTGTACTTTGTGTAATCGCTGAGTTCCCTAAGTCTATATTCATGATCTAATAGTTTTCTTTCCTTCTTTTTAGCTTTATTATTTCCCATAATTTTATTTTCTATATTACCTATTCATTCCTCTGCTTCTTCCATCCTTGTCGTAATTCCATCCAGTCGGTTTTGCATCTCAGCTATAGCACTTGTTATTTCAGCCTGAGTCGTTTTTAGGTCTTTTATCTCTGTAGCCAGCGTTTCTCTTGTGTCTTCTATGCTTTTTTGCACCCCAGCTAGTATTCTTATAACTGCCCTAAATTCTTGTTCAGATATATTGTTTATATCTATTTAAGCAAATACCTGGCTGTGATTTTTTCTTAATCTTTCTTTTGGGGAGAATTCCTCCATCTTGTCATTATGTCTAGGCTTCTGTCTTTTGAGTGTTATGAAAGCTTGTTATGTTTCCTGTTCTTGAGAGTAATACTATATTAAGTAGGAGTCATAACACTATCCAGGGCCTGGTGCTTCAGGAAGTGTTCCCGGTGTATGCCTGTGCACCATGCTGTTGTGTTTTGGCTACTCTTTCCCACAAGTCAGTCCTCTGCAGAGTTCCTTCTGGCTCGCAGTGATAAGTGTTTGTACCTTTAACTAGGTATGCTTAAGATAAAGCTGATTTTAACCCCCCCCAAAAGACAACGCCCCCATAACCAAAAAACCTGATCCAAGAAGAAAGGAAAAGCAATAAGCAAGCAAGCAAACTATCAGCCTGATTCCAAAGGAAAAAAAAACAAACAAAAAACAAAAAAAACCACACAGAAAAAAATTTAAAAAAAGGAAAGCCTGGTCCTAGTTTCGCCAGAACTGAAGCTGACACTTTGGAGCACTATATTATCAGTAGACTTGGTACAGATCAGGGCCTCTGTTGGTCTTCTGAGGGAGAGGTTGCTGCACTGCTTCACAGTCACACCTACACTAGTAAAGATGACCCAGCTGGGAGTCAGGAGGGTGGAGTTTGGTGTGACTCCAGCCTCCACTGGAGGTGCTTTGTTTCTCTCTGAAGTCCAACCATGCTGGTGTGCTGGGATAGGGGCGGGGAGGGAGTAGTGGGTGGAGGATGGCATCACCCCACCTCTTGTCCCTGGGAAGGGGAACCTGTGGCCACCACTATTCAAGAGGCCTTCATGGAAAAGTGGACAAATCTCCCCTCCTGTGTTCTAGGCTTTTTTTCAGATCCCTGCCCTCAACCTGTCGATGACTGGGCCTTTAGCATACCCGGCAATATAGTTCTCCAGTGTTTTCTCTGGCCAGTGGCTGAGATTCAAAACTGTAGATCTTAAAGGACCCAGCAAGGTATGGGCCTGTTCTTCAACCCCAGAGGACAGCCTCATTGTTCTGTCCCAGAAAAGTAGTCATCACCTGTGTAGGTTCCAAGAGTCTATAGTGAAAAGCTGTAACCAGTTATAAGCTCTCTTATGTGCACCTCTTTCCTCTGCTGTTGAATGGCCACTCAATAGTGCCATGGAGAGGCAATATACCCTCTTCCAAATGTGCTCCATTTAGGGGAATGTTCTCTCCCAGTGTGATCCAGGGAATCCCGACACCATGGAGTCTTGCACAAACCTTACACACTGCTGTCCCACTCTCTCCCTCTCTTCCTGATTCCTCTCCATGAAAAGTGCTTCTTCCCCTGCATGGCACTGTAGCTTTCCTCTCCCCCAATTCACATCTCCAAACCTGCATCTTCAATGTTCTCTGTCCAATTGTGCAGATTGTTTTCTTAATCCTCAGATTATTTTTCCTAGTTGTTCAGAATGATTTGATGTTGATCTAGCTATGTTTGAGGGACAAGGAAAGCCCAGGGTCTCTCTACTATTCCACCATTTTTACTTCTCCCTATGACCTTGACATTTTTGAATATTTTCCTCCTCTTATTTTTTTTAAAAGACTTATTTATTTATTTAAGAGAGAGAGTGAGAGAAAGACAGAGAAAGAGAAAGAGCACTCGCATGGGGAGAGGGGCAAAGGGAGAGGGAGAGAATCTCCCCCTGAGCAGGGAGCCTGACATGGGGCTCGATCCCATGACCCTGAGATCATGACCTGAGCTGAAACCAAGAGTCAGATACTCAACTGACTGGTCATGCAGGTACTCCCCTCTGTTTTTTTGAAATGAATCATTTTGGGTTTGACTGATTACTTAATAATTAGATTCAGGTTATGCATTCTTGGCTGAAATAATTCATAGATGATGATGGATTTTTCTCAGGGTATATCACATATGGAGGCACATGATATCTATCTGTCCCTCATTGGTGAAGTTAACTTTGATCACCTTGGTCAAGGTGTTGACTGATTTTTTTCTACCATATAATATTCCATTGTATAATTGTGGCTTTATTTTTTCTTTCATATGTAGTGTGGGGAGATAGTGTAAGACCATGTATATCTGCTATTCATCAAAACTACCCCCTAGATTTAATATCCCCTGATGATTCTAGCCTGAGTGCGTCTTTACTTGGATGCAAAATGATAGTTTTCCAGCCCTACCAGTCTCTCCACAATTATGGCCTGGATACTGTAGCTTCTCAACTGGCCTCTAGAATTCTCAAAGAGGCATGATGGTCCATTTGTTGTTGTTTACTTGGTGTCTGTTGGGAGAAGGAGAGTTTGTAACTTCCTATTCTGCCATCTTATTAACCTACATCTCTGCTTTCAATGCATAAATTTCCTTTAAAACCTAAAGCTCTGCAAAACTCCCCTCATTTATTAAAAATTTTATCACCTCTCTATCTTGGATGTAGCAACTTCATTTTTAAAATTTTGCTTTATTTTTTAAATTTTTATTTATTTGAGAGAAAGAGAGAGAGAGAGCAAGCGCACAAGCAGGGAGAGGGGCAGAAGCAGAAGGAGAGGGAGAAGCAGACTCCCCACTGAGCAGGGAGCCTGACATGGGCCTAAATCTTAGGACCTTCAGATCATGACCTGAGCCAAAGGCAGAATCTTAACTGACTAAGCCTTATAGGTGCCACCTCCTTTTTAAAAACATACCTCTAATCACTTTAAATTGAGTAAGTCCCATTGAAGGTTATTTTACTACAAAATGTTTCTGTTCTTAGTGGTGACCTGAAGATTTCTAAGATACGTTAATTCCCAGAACACTTTATCATGATGCTCTCAGAGCATAGTTTACCTAGTAAATAGATAGTTCTCAATCTCCATATCCTATAAGCCTATGAAATTAAACAGATGTTTCTCACTGATTTACATCTGCTGTGTTCTCAGCAAATAGATTCAGGGCTCTCCATGTTATACTTTCAATTTCATTATGTTTAATGCAAAATATTTTGATTTTAGCCACAGTTTTTCTACTGTACCATAGCTATGTTCTATTCAGTTAGTAAAGACAACAAAATAAAAATAATTTAAGACTTTTTATAGTATTTATTAATCTATTATTTACCTCTTAGGTCTATGGGTAAGTGCATATGACTTCAGTGTAGCTTCTTAACTTGTTATAATCTAATGGATGGAGGTAACTTTTTTTCCATCCTTAACTATGTGAAATCTTAAGTATTTACCTGTCCATATCAACTTAAGCAGCTGGACAAATTTTAGGTTAATTATACACCTTGTTATTATAGCAAAAATGGAAGCTAAACATCCTTTCTCTTTGCTGGATCATTACTAGAGTCTTATGGGAGTGGTATGAATGAGCAATTGAACCTGTTGGCTAATTGCTAACAGAAGGAATGGTTAAGTATCAATTACTAAAAAAGTAAAATCATTCCTTTAGGCAGACTTTCTTTAGCACCCATATGGATAATGCTGAATAACACTATTTAATTGTTTAACTCATTTAGTTATTTGAATGGCGATTTGGTTCTAAATGATCTTTGGAGGCCCATTAAGATGGAGTGTTGCTTAGAAATTAAGTATTCTATAAAAATCACAAGATTGTTTTATGATACTTAGCGACATCTGGTGATTCTTGCTATTAAAATCTTTTAGGACAAGGTGTTCTACTCCCTGGTTTTTGGAGAATTTGGGGGTTTGAATTGATGCCTAGCTAAACTTTAATTTTCACATGAAAACACCAGCTTTGTCACTTAAATCTGAAAAATAAAGCATGTAAATGAAATAAAGCATGTAATAACATATAATTCAATTAATAACCAGTATACCTAGACTCTTTACAGAGATCTTAATTTTTAATTTTTTGCTTTGCCTTGACTATCAAAAACTTTGCTGATATAATTTATATTTAAAAGCAATGGTTTAGGGGCACCTGAGTGGCTCAGTCAGTTAAGTCTCTGCCTTTGACTCAGGTCATGATCTCCGGGTCTTGGGATTGAGCCCCGCATCAGGCTTCCTGCTCAATAGGGAGTCTGCTTCTCTCTCTCCCTTTGCCCCTCCCACTGTTTGTTCTCTGTCTCTCTCTCAAGTAATTAGATAAAATGTTTTAAAAAAAGCGATGGTTTAAAGAAAATGTTAAATAATATTTTTAAGGATTAGTATTATCCCAGAAACATGCCACATCATTAGAATTCTTTATTCATGTAGCTTTGGCATAATTATCTATATGGAACTATAACTTTATATTATACCCTTAGCCTTTATTGTGTGTCAGTATGATAAATGCCCATATACATAATGTCTCTTCATTTTCTTTTTTTTTTTTTAAGATTTTATCTATTTATTCTTGAGAGACACAGAGAGAGAGAGAGAGAAAGAGAGAGAGAGAGACGCAGAGACATAGGCAGAGGGAGAAGCAGGCTCTATGCGGGGAGCCTGATGTGGGACTCAATCCCGAGTCTCCAGGATCACACCCTGGGCCAAAGGCAGCTGCTAAACCGCTGAGCCACCAGGGATCCCCTGTCTCTTCATTTTCTAGAAAATTGTCATCAAATATATATATTGCTGTTTAATTTTTTTAAAAAATTGGAGCTTGCTCAATATGTTTTATATTAGGACACAATTCTTTGTCCTTAATGTGATGACTTACCGGTATGCTTTCTTTTATTAGGCAATAATTGAGTAGCAACCTTTGTGTTTTATGTTTTGAATTCCAGGAAATCTAAAGTTAGTTTTACATTCAGCTGCATACCATGTTTTAGACTTTAGTTTTGTCTTGTGTTGCTCGGTGTTTTCTTTTTGTCCCTCTGCATGTCAATTATCCCCTCTCTTCCCTCTTTTCTCTTTCTTTTCTTTCCTTGAGAGGACAGATTTTATATTTCTACCACTATCTTGACTACTTTTCAAATACATATATACATATACATATGTATATATATATTTTTTTTTATTGTGAGCTCTTTCTTATGCTACTTGGAGTGTCATAAATAATAAAACAAGCCATTGAATCAGGTAACTTGTGTAGGAAGATTTATGGATGTTTCAGGAGTCCCAAAGGCTTATTTGAAGGTCTGGGAGACTATATTGATTATATGCATATGCCATCCACATTATAAACCTTGGATAATCACCATGTACTTCACAAATGTAATTGAGCATCATTGATGTGAAAGGCACACCCTCCAGCTCAGTAAGCATCCCCTGATGACTTTTCAATCCATTGTGCCTTACACTTGTCTCTTCCTTTCTTTCTCAGAGGTATTTTAATAATTTAGACTTTATCTGGCATTCCCTTTTCAGATGAAGAGGTTTACTCACATTTGCAAGTGCATTCTTCGATTCTTCCGTATGCTTTCCTAGTGGCTCTCATTCTTAGGAAAACTACCTTATCATCCTATTTGAGTCTATCCAAATCTTACCTATTTTTTGATACCTACTTTAATTCCATTGCTTTCTAATGCCTATTCAATCCTTAGTAGCAGGATATAATGCACATATTGCATCATTGTTTAGCAATTAAAACAGTCAATCCTCTGGGATATTTCTTCCTCTTTTCCCTGAACTGTGATTTCAATTATATATATTTTGATTTGATTGTCACAGACTTTTGCCTGGTGGCTTATTAAATTGTTGACTCTTTCAAAGGAGAGTCTGACAGTGCTTTGATCTCTTCGTGTGGCCTGAGTATCTTCTAATAAATATATTTTTTAAACATTTAATAATCAGCCATACTCCTACAGAGAACGAATTTTTTAAAAAAATACTTTGTTCAGTCATTTTGAAAAGTTTATGTCAACTATGTTGATCATAATGGTGAAATATTTTTAAACATCTTTTATATAATAAAATGACTGTTTTTTTCACACTAGGAGGTTTAAAATATTTTGACTTAAGAATCTATTTAAAACTAACCCATATTTTAAAAATGAAAATGTTCAAAATGTCTATGAGGACTTGGCTTGTATTTAACACAACTGTAATCTAATACATTTTTCTTCCTCTGTAGGAGGGGCTAATTACTAATGGAGTTTTTCTTGGGTGCCAGGTACTGTCCTGGACATTTTTTTTTTTGTCCTGGACTTTTTACTTCAATGAGTTCCCATCATAAACTTTATGAAGCCGTATTAGGAGACTCTTAGCCAATTCCGCCTCTCAGACCATAGGGCTTTCTTGACCATTTGTCATATGATATTCCTTGGTCACTAGAATAACATGGTACAGGAGAGTTTGCTTTTTAAATTTTTTTAACATAAATTATACAGATTTTATCAAAAGAAGAAAATGAAATAATATTTCTTTATATCTTTCATGATCATGAAACTTGTAGTTTGTCACTTTTCAGTATTATTATTGGAAACAGGAGGGAGCCTACCTATTAGCTCCCCAAATTGGAAGGTAAAGTTTATGGTTGTATCTTATCACTGTTAATCATTTCAGATTAAAAGGTAGGCAAACCTGCCTCAGGGTGGGGTGGGGAGGCAACGAAGTCCTGTCCATAGAAAGTGACTAAACAAACTTTTAAAATTAATTAATTAATTAGTTAATTAATCAATTTATTGTTTTGCTGCCTTCTTTAGGTGGGGGACAGGGTTTATGTTTCAACATGTGAAACATTTCAAGGGAGGAAACAGTAGTAGTAGTACAGTAGTAGTAAAGCTGCAAATGTAATGTGAGTGCTTTTTGTTCATTACTTAATGTTATCTTGAATAGAAAATAAGAAGGACTTTGTTGAAGAAAAACCTCTTATAGATGTCTGTCTCAAGAGTTTTTAACCTTTCACTCACTACCTTATAAAAATGAATAATCATTAATTTAGGACTTGACAAAGAGTATGGACTCTCCCCAAACTTTGGCCAAAAATTTCCCCCAGAGATTTTGACATATTCTCTTTTCACACTTGAGAAACACAATGTTCAGGAAAATTAAGTTACTTGCCTAAAGTCCAAGGTTGGGAAAAAGTAGTTGTGTTTGTTTCTTTCTACTAAGATTCACCTGCAACTTCTATTCTTTTAGACACCTGGAAAGCTTAATGTTCATATAAACCTTAGAATTGTTTCATATAATTCACTTCCTCGCTGAGTTTCATTTATGATTTAGCAGGTTGTATTAAAGAACACAGAAAGAAGACTAAAGAACTAAAATGTGTGTTCCTAGGAATTATAGCTAGTTCCTATTTAGTTTTTACAAGTATTACAAAATTCTACAGATAGAGGAGGATCTAGTAAACATGTAACCACATTCTATTAACTGTCAAGATGGGATTGAAAATAGGGGAAATAAAGAATAAAACCCGTTTTTTTCTATGAAGAAAGCTTGTGAATTACCTACTCTACTCCCAGATGGCTAAATACATCTGGAAAGGAGCATCTGAACATAGACAAACAGTAACGATTCCTGAAATTGTCATCTATAAGTGCTGTGGCCTATTTTCTCTACTATCAGAAAAACCAAAGACTTGGCTGGAAAGCACCCCATGTGTCAGGAAAGCTTGAAGAACTGAGCTTCTCCATTAGCTTGAATTAATTTCAATGAAACCTAGGGCTTAGTGGGCCATAAAGTATCCTTGGCATCAAGATGGTCTAAGTAGCTTGAACGTTTGCCTTTTCATTCAAAATGCCAGCATGTGAGTGGGTTTCTGTACCTAAGGGAATGAGAAATGGGTGGACAAAAATTGCACTAGGAATGGAAAGAATGTAAGAAAAATGAAAACATTTTCAGTATTTTCCAGGCTAAAAGTTAAAAACACACATATTACAGAATCTCATTTGGCTAAATGTCAACAATATGCAATAGCTAAAATTTAGTGGTATAAAAGTATTCCAAGAAAAAAAGCAATTTACCAATAATATGGGGAAAATAAATGGAGAGGAGAGATTTTATGATTCAGTAAAGGTTATATGTGTAGTTGTAAACCATAGATTCTAACAGGAAATACAGCTACAAGCTACAACAGAAAAAAAAAAAAAAAGAGCAAATGAACAAGCTTTGAGTGAATAAGGAAAGTAACTGGGCATATTGCCTATCTTGCAAAATAATTGTAAACCAGAATTCTGCTAGAAATAGAATATTTTAATGACTAAACTAGATTGCAAAATATTTACCCTAAACTGTTATTTCTTTTTAGGTTAAGATCAATAGTTCTGTGTACTGTCAAACCCAGATGCCATTGCTTGCTGACCATCCTTCTTTATCTTCAGTTTAATCTTTAAAGCTGGTTTAGGTTCCCTCAGTGTTTAAAAAACACACATCTGAGCTGGGTTGTCAGCCAGGCAATGTGAACATTGTGGATTCTTGCACTTCTGAACCAGGCTCAGATATTTTGAATCATTTTTGGTGGCTATGATCCTAAAAGCCATTGAATTCAAGTGGCCTGTTAATATTTTACTTACCACAGCACCATACCTCAGTGGAATTCCTAAGGAGTTTGGGGTGAGGCCATAGTGAAAAGAAAAGTTATGCCAATCAGGAATTCTCCTTCTCTTGTCCTTAGATGGATTTTTCTTTCTGTCAGTTATAGGTAAATGTTTTAAGGGATTTGAAAGATCACTTTTTCCCTTCAGTCAGACATCTTAAGAGTAAGGGATAGACAAAGTCAAATTTCACTACTTAAATTGTAACCTTGGGATAAAAATTTCCCCCACCACTCTTCTCAGATACACACTTATATTTTAAAATGCTTAAGACTACTTAAAATGCTGGGACAAGGGCATCTTATTAACCAGTTTTACATGTCACAAGCTGCACAGGATTCCATTTATTTCATGTGACTGGTAGTTTTTATGTATTGATTATGAAGTATAAACAATACAGTATCATGGGACACTCACTGGATTGGCAGTGTGAAGGCTTATATTTTCAGTACCATTAATCCAGAGTTTTGATTTTTACCTCTTTCAAAGTAGAAGAGTTGGGATTAAGTGATATTTAAGGTTCTTTTCAATCCTAGCTTTTGATGACTCATTTAAATACCAACTTTACTTTTGAAGTTATTTGAATTTTAATGATCATACTGCCCTTTTATTAGGTTTTCTTAGATAACTGGAGTATGATAGTTGTTGATAAATATGTTACCTCTATATCGTTAGTTCCTATACTACATTTAGTTCTGGAATGGCTATTATAAGGGACTGCTAACATCTAGAAATAGAGTATTTTTGAACTCATTGATGATCTACTGTATTAATATTAATTAATTATTAAGCAACTACTAATATTGGATTGAGAGTCCAGAGACTTGATTCTGAGATTTTTGATACATTATTTAATTTCTCTGAGCATTAGTCTCCTCATTTAAAACTGATACGGTGGGACTAGAAGATGATTGGTAATGTTCTATGACTTTACATTCCTGGAACTCCCTATACCAAGATGTATATTTAGTTCATAATAGAGCTGAATTATTTTATTAAGAATGTTGGTCTCAATTTTGGATCTTGAGAACAAGAGGAAAAATAATACTCTATATTTTATAGTACTTTATACTTAATAAATAACTTTTTTATATGTTACCTCCTATGAATTTTGTAAGGTAGACAAAATAATACTTATTATATCAGTGAGGGTCCTGGCAGTGAACAGATGATATGCTCAAATAGAGTAGTCTGAAAATAAGGGAATGGAAAGACCATTTACAAAGATGTGGGCAGGGTTTATGGAAATTATAGGATACAGGGTGTTGCCCTGGGGTTAGTCTCAATAGGGAACTGTTTCTACTCCTAGGCCTAAAATTGGAGTAGGTAAGAATCTCCTGACAGACACTGTGTCCTTGGATAAAGGAAATTTTGATGACCTAGTGGCAAGGAAGTTTATTTCTAAGGAAATAAATAACTCTGTCTCGCTCTTCTGTCCTCTGATGGCCTGTTGGTGACTTCCTTTGGCTAAATTCAACTGGAGGCAGACTACATGGGAGCCCATTGATGTAATCCTTTGGGAAGGCCTTGGGAATACAGAGCAGAGGGAGAGAGGTGAGAGTAGTACCAGGAATGGGGGGCAGATGGAAAATAGGTGGCACACTTATGATTGCCACTTTATAGATAATGAAATCGAGGCTCAGAGAGTTAAAAGATACAACAGAAACAAAATCACTAGTTACTGGAAACATCAGGATGCAAGTTTTCTGCTTCTTAGACTCCTGCTCATAGTCTTCACAGGCTTATTATTTTGTTAGCATGAAATTAAAATTCTTTACCATGTTTTCCAAGACTCTATGTGATCTGACTTCTGCTTGCCTTTCCAAATTCATCTTATAATACTATCTCCCATTCTGGGAATACTGGCTGCCTTTCTCTCACTCAAATATGTAATATTATTTTCCTGTTGTTGTTTTTTTAATTTTTTAAAAAAGATTTTATTTATTTGAGAGAGCAAGAGAGCGAGAGCGAGAGCGAGAGAGAGAGAGAGAGCACAAATGAGGAGAGGGGGAGAAGGGGAAGCAGATTCCCTGCTGAGCAGAGAGCCTATGGGACTCAATCCCAGGACATAGAATAATGACCTGAACGGACTGAGCCACCCAGGTGTCCCTATTTTCCTGTTTCTAGGTTTAGCCACTGCCTAGAGTATTTATCCCACATGCCTTCACACATGGCTAATTCTCACCAGATGTTAGCTCAAATGTCCCTACTTACAGAGTCCTTTCTTGACGATCCCAACTAAAATGTACTCGTCCAATGACTTTTTATCTCCTCTTCCTCTTTATTTCCTTTCTGGCATTAACTCAATCTGTATTTTTCCTCACTGATTGGTGGATATGGTGTTTGCTTGCCTCCCCCTATTAGAATGTAAATTCTATGAGGCAGGGCAGCTGTCTATCTTCTTAAGGGAGTATTCCCCGCACTTGGTCTGGAACTAGTAAACAATCTTACTAAATTAGTGAATAATCCATACTATAAGCAGTTCTCCAAGGGAAGGAGAAAAGAACAAAGGTTACTAATGCTTGACTGTATCTTGAGGCAAGTGACTACCCTTTTACCATTCCTCCCCTCTCCAGTGTCATTGGATTTGCCAATCAATTGCATCTTGTTCTTGTCACTCAGAGATTACAAGCATGAGTTTTGATTCTTGGGGGGCTTTATTTACAATAAAGATGGTCATAAAACTAGGTAGGTGTGAAAGCTGTAAGTCAGAGGCTCCATGTATAGTCAAATTAATTTTCCTTCTAAGACTTAAGGTTTCTTGGAATGGGAAAATAGAAAAGAAGAAGGAAAAGAGGACATCTTAGGCATTTGTAAGTTTAAGGATGCTGGTACTGAATTCATTGATAATTTTTATAGCAGTTTATAAGTACAATAAAGGTGAATTGAATCCCAATTCTAGGTGCCCATACTGAGTAGAAATTATGGGATACTGGTTATGATGCAACTGGGAAAAGAGCTGTCTGGTATTTAGAAAAATGCAGCCATTGGCAAGACACAGTAGTGCACTGCTGCCTGGTTTCAGAGGCCTGGTTGCTATCTGCTCTTTATTTTGTTTTGTTTTGTTTTGTTTTGTTTTTTAAATTAACTTTTAGTACCATAGCTACTATTTTGGAAAATTGCCAAGTCAATGGGTCAATGGAGATGAAAAAAACAGACTTAAAATTAGACTTAAAGTTTCTCTTTGTCAGGATGACTTGGTGGCTCAGTGGATGAACATCTGCCTTCGGCTCAGTGTGTGATCCTGGTGTCCCCCTCTTTGGCTCAGGGCATGTTCCTGTGTCCCAGGATCAAGTCCCGCATCAGGCTCCCCACAGGGAGCCTGCTTCTCCCTCTGCCTGTGTCTCTGCCTCTCTCTCTCCCTCTGTGTCTCTCATGAATAAATAAATAAAATCTTTTTTAAAAATTTTCTCTGTCATTTGGATTAAACTCTCTTCATTATTTCCACCAAAAATACAGTTTATAGTTCTTAAAATACAGTTTATAGTTCTTAAAATCAACTTTAATATAAAAATTACTATAGAAGATGACTTTCAATTGAGAATTTAGAATCTATGGTCCCACCCCCCACATAATATTTTTTCCTGTCAAAAAAACTGCATTTATGATACAATTTTTTATGACTTATTTTTTTTAAATGAGTCAAACTCATTTTATAGCATAGCAGGGTATATCAGTAGTCAACTCTGTTCAGAATTCTATGAGGATGATACAATTTTTCTGACAGCTTTTATCATACTTTGTAGACTCTCTATGAAATAACTTTATTGCTATCACTATTTCTGTCTTTATCTATCATCTCAATCTGCCATTTCTCTATATAACCTATTTATATGCACACACAACCCAAACAAACCCTGGGTTAACCCCCCCAGGTTTTCATCATTTGAGCTTTTAAGCTTCAAAAATCTATCTTGCCCTATTGTTAGTTACTAGCCCTTATGTTAACTTCTTCTATTATTTCTTTCAGTTTCTAATGGCTATCTTTCTGGGAGTAATAGAGGTACACTATCTTGATAAAATTTTGAGTACTTTGCTGTTCACTACAGTCAAGAACTATTGCTTGAAAACTATTACAATCCGTTTTTATTATTTTAGAACCAGTAAGTTGAAATGTATATAGCAGATACATCTATCTATCTATCTATCTATCTATCTATCTATCTATCTATCATCTTTTTTTTCTTTTTGCTCTGCACTATATGATGGGTGTTAGAGATTTAACAGTAAACAAAAATAGGCATGGTCACTGCCCTCACTTCTATGACAGAGAATCAAGGAAGGCTTCTCTAGAAAAGTAAGGTCTGAAATTGAAACCTGAAGGATAAATAAGTGTTAGCTGACTGTAGAGGGGCAGATGAGAACATTTTAGGCAGAGGAAAGAGTATGAGAAAAACTGCTATTCCAGGATGGAGTGTGGCATATTCCAGGAACTAAGAACTGCCATTTTTAAAAGATCAAGATCTGTCTCTAATGTCATTATGAAAAAGACTGATTTCCATAATAAGCCAGACACAAAACTCCATCTCATTATTTCAGTTACACCTTGTGACATGATTAAAAGTTTCTGTCACTAAATCACTAGTATTTTAAACCTCCAATGTCTTCCATTTGTCAACACTTTTGACTTTTGGAGGAGAGCTAAACACACATACAATCTCAAAGAATATAGGATAAGAAATATTTGCATTAGTGTATATGATAAAGTGATCTGAGAGAGATTAAATTTGTTCTTTCCACACATAGGAATATGATATTATGATAACCCCACAAATTATGTGTCTATACAACACAATTGGTGGCTGGCTCCTGTACTCCTTCTATACCAACCTTTGTTCCTAAATAGGGGAAGTAGAGGCTAAGGTTTTATCTTCCAGGTAGAGGGTGCGGTGGGAGAGAGTAATAGTAGATTATCTAATCTCAGGTAAAACTCCATGACCCCCTATTTTCCGGCTTAATCTCTTGAGATTCCTTAACCATGAGTTTCTTGGATTCTCTGCCACACTGTTCTGAAGTCCCAGACAGTCCCAAGACCCACAATCACCCCTAGTGATACTTAAACTGAAAAGGACAGCAGCCAGCAGGTGGTAGCAAACTGAAGTAGGAGTGGGACCCACTTGGATTGTGCATCTGGATACTGACTGGCTGGGCAGGTTCAGTCAGGCCATTCCATTAGCCTTATAGTACCATGACTGGGCCTGTTACACAACTAAATTTTTAGAACTCTGAGCATGATGTCATGGGGATCTTTTATTTGAATTTTGTTGTGATATTTAGAACTACACCAAATATGACAAAATGAAATATGCAGTATTGATTTTTGGAAGATGCAGAACTTCAGATATTCAACAACATATACTTTCCTAATTTTCACCATAGACTGAAGATCCCCATCATTTATGATGTCCCCTTTTAGACTTTGAGTTTGTGGTCACTTGTTCACCTCAGGGGTTCTCTTGTCCTAGTGTTCCTAGAGCTTTATCAGAAGATTATGCTGTGATTGAGGAGATTTGAAGATGGCAGTGTTTTATTAACCCTCTCATCAATCTTGCCTATAAGGGCAGGGATAGGGGAAGGTGGTCAGGGAAGTTATAGGAGGAGATGAAAGCATGAAATGTAGCATAGAGTTTTCGCTTGCAGTTCGAGGATAATAGGCAGTGGAGAAACACATTCCTTCTCCTGCCAGTGTTAGCTGAGTGGTAGTCCATGAAGATGAGTTTGTGCTATTAGGCTACAAGCGGCACAGCAGAGAAATGACTTTGGTTCATCTCTATTTATGATGGATAGAATGAGACTGCCCTATCCCGCCTACTCCCTTTCACCCTACAGTGTGCGTGTAATGTGGAGGAAATCCAGATCTTATGCAAGTTGAGGATTATTACATATTCTTAATTTCACTTTTCCGAAAGGACATGGACTTAGTTAATTTATGAACAATCAAGAGTTGGAATTTTGCCTTACCTTGTTCACAGTAGATTCCAGTGGTTCCCAGAGGGCAGTAACAGGTGTATCCATGAAGCAACGGAACACAAGTTGCTCCTCTGCTACAGTGGTGTGGAGGGTCATGTTCAGGGTCACAGGTGGAAACTGCCTCTGTGCAGAATTCTCCTTTCCACCCGGTGGGACAGTCGCAGCTGTAGGTTGAGAAAGAAGGTCACATGATTTGAGCATTTGAATAGAGATGGATATACACTTGCTGATGTTACATTGGGAGTTTTGACTGAGGTCCCAAGATAGAAGAGATTTTGTATATCAAAGCAAATTGTGATTCAAGCTACCAAGAGCCAAACTGTTGAGGGAAAGGCCTAATGACTGATTATAGGATTACTGGGCTTCACATAAAAATAAAAAAAAAAAGGTTCAGCACATGGAAATTGTAGGAAGTTTTAGAGAATCATTGCTTCGTAGAGAACAGCATTGTAAGTCCTTCTCCCTGCCTGACCTCACCACCCAGGGAGAGGCTGTGAACAGTCACTGCCTCTTAATCTTGATCCTAGCAGAAAAGAAGTTCAGCTCAATTTATGTTCCCCCACATTGGTGAACATGTAAGTCTAGCTCCTGGGGCTGCAAAAGGAAATGTGAACCCCTCCAGAGGCAAGGCAGATGGCAGTGACACCCAGGGATGGGCTGGGCACTCTGAGTTAGGATCAGCATGGGGACATGTAAAAGGGATCTTGCCCAGAGGGTATCTTCGTAGCTGAAGAGACCTCAGCAGTGACAGGCAGACAGTATACAGCAGGGCCAGAATCTGAGAGGTAAAGGAGACTTCCTATTTTGAAGACAGACTGTGTCTGGATTTAGAGAGTGATATGGAGGGAGCTCAACAGGAGAGTGGTGGACCCACTAAATGTAAAGATGCCAAATAAAATGTAAGGCTTCTGATTAAATTTAAAAGTCAGATAGACAATGAACACTTTTTCAGTATGTCCCATGAAGTGTTTGAATTTCAGATAAGCAACATTTGAGATATACTAAAAAGTATTTATTGTCTATTTGGAATTCAAATTTATCTGAGTGTCTTGTATTTCCCCCCTAAATCTGGCAACCCTATATACCAAGGGCACATGAAAGAAAGGCTTGCTTTTTATCTCTTCCAGGCCCAGAGAGCACTAAACCATCAGACAATGGTGCAAGTCAAGGAAGTCCATTCCAGGATGCGGTGCGTGGCGCTGAGTCAGCAACCACCAGACTGGGAAAAGACAGCAGTAGCAGATCACACCTCTCTCAGAGACCTTTCATTAATGTGGTAAACCCTGGCTGAGTTTAGGCCAGCAGTCATGAAAAGTGAAGTGTTGTTAGTATTTTGAAGTGGACCCTTTGAATTAATGAATTGAGAGTGTATTTGCAAATTAAAGTGTCTATTAGTTTCAGCTGGAGCAGAAATTTCAATGGACCTCCCATGTTTTAATCCAATTCTAAGAAGAGGATGACTCCTAAGCAAGTTTAAAAAGACAGCGAGCAACAAAGTAAATTTACGTTATGACTATATCTATGAGACCAGGGTCAAACTGACTTGTTCTCAGATCATTACAATGGTTTTTTGCTTAATGACAAACTATAGACACAGATGACATTAACAGCACCGCTGGGGTTGTTGAATGCATTATACCTATAGTATAATTCCTAAAGTGAGCAAGTCAAGATAAGACAGGTAGAAAACAGAAATATTTTCAGTTTTATTTTTTATTTAGGCTGGAGGAATCCTTACAGATTCTGAGGATTAAAGGCAGGTCATGCAGTCCGCACTGGGTGGGTCAACCAGTACATGACAATATCTGTCAATAGCAACCTATATGGCACATTATATGTCATGGGGAGGGGGAAGTAAGGACATTGAACACTCTTTCTGCAAACATCATTACCAATAGGTAAGAGCTTCATAAAATTGAGGTTAAATCAAAAGAAGAAGATCAAAATCACTTGACCATGGTAAGACTGACTTTTTTTTAGCACTTGGCATGGATCTTTCAGCTACTTCCTCTAAGTAAATTTTAACATTAAAAATGCTGGGAAAATTGGATATTTACATGTAAGAGAATGAAACAAGACCGCTATTTTAACCACTTAAAAAAAATAACTTGAGACGGATTAAAGAATTAAATGTAAGGCCCAAAACTGTAAAACTCCCAGAAGAAAACAGTTTTTAGTTTTCCTTTTCTTAAAACATTATATAAATGTAATGATATTACTGTCTTTCATTCCAGATTACATCTTTGGGATTCACCCATATTGACACATGTAGCTGCTGCATTAACTGTCCATACCATATAACCTGATGAACAGAAGTTCCTATTTTTTGTGTAGTTGAAATTTCAATGTTTTCTTTTATGGTTTGCATTTTTAATAATTTATCTAAGAAAGCTTTCCCTATTTCGAGGTTAGCAAGTTATTATTTTATGTTGTCTCTTCAGACTATTATAGTTTTTTTCCTTTTACATTTATATCTTAATACATCTGAAATTATTTTTTTGTTTCATGTAGGGTTAGAGATCCAGTTACAGATTTCCATATGGATGACCAATAGTTTTAGCTTTTCTTCATTGACTAGTTCATTCTTTCCCACTCATGAGCCCTGTCCATGTGTGCACTGTCCTGGTCCTCTCTATCCTGTTTTTCTAAACTGGCACCAATATCACACTGTCTTTTTTTTTTTTTTTCAATATCACACTGTCTTAATTTCATCTGCTTTTATAATAGGTCTTGATGACTAGAACGGCAATTTTCTGCTACCTTGTTTTTCTGTTTGAGAGTGTCTTGGCTATTCTTAGCCTTTTATTCTGTACACCTTTCCCTTCAAATTAATCCCAAGTTCAAGATAGCCAAATTTCCTTGCTTTCCCTTTGTCTAATAACAAGGCTTATTTTTCTTTTGTTCTTCCATTGATGGTGTTGCTCATAGGAGTCTCAGGCCTGGGAGGAGTCTGCTAATAGATCCCCTACCTTAGGCAGTCCTTAGCTTTTAAAACAGGTCCACTGTAGCCTGTGCAGCCCTCAAAGGGTAAGGTCATACATGCTTCACGTTTTAGCAGGAACTCAGGGCAAAAGCCAACTTTGGTGCTCACTTTCTAGAGTCTTGCTTTTATTAATTTGAGATCTATAGATGTGTTGCTGTCCCTTTGGGTAATAGTGTTCTGAATATATACACTTTATATTTTATTCAGATTTCAACATTTTCATTTGGGAAGATCATTCAAGATGTATAATACCTCATAGTTCCACTAACAGAACTCTTTATTCCATATTCATTAAATTCTCTTTCACACCTCACATTCAGTGGTTGAATGTTATTTCACTGACTTGATAAGATACACTTTATCCTTATAGTCACTTGTGAGATATTATGTTTTTAATTTTTCACTGTCTACAAACTACAGTGATAAAACTCTTCTAGTTGAATCTTTGTGCACATATTGGTCATTTCCTTGGGGTAAATTTAAATATCATCATGACTTCTAGGCTTTGGACACATATTCCAACCTGCTCCCCATAATAATTGTACCAATTTACATTCCCTTCATCAATGAATGAGAATGCTCCTGAAATAATAGATGTATATAGGCTCAAAAATAGGCAATATTTTATAGGCTTCTTGTTTTTTATTGACCCAATTATTATTTCTTAAAATAAAAATGACCGTGTTTGCCTATTCATATTTATTAAGAACATATTCATTTCAAACTCCTATATTTTCCTATATTATTTGGCAGTCTAATCACATTTATGCTTTACCAAAATTCATTTTATCAACTAAATTTTTTTTATTATTTACTATGTGCATAGCACTATCATAGGTCATAACAGATGGGCAGAAGGCATGTAAGGAATAAACTCTGGCCTCGGCAGAGGTGAGGGTATGCTAGAGGAAAGCACCACTGGGCTGCATAGGCTGAGGAGCCAAGTAAGTAGCACAGACAAGTGCTGCCAGGATCCAGAAACCAGCATGGGGAAAACTCAGGGAACAAAATTCATATTACCGCCACATGCTCACCAATGTACTGTTACACTCTGGTGCTGGGAGGAATTCAAAGCAAAAATTCTTGTCTATTTGGAACTTACAGAAAGAGGCATAGGCACATGCATATAATGGTCAAAAACAAGCAAACAATAGTTTCTGAGGATGCTGGCATTTCATTAAATAGGGTATTTAGCTGAGTCCTGATGAAAGATTTATATGATTATTGTATCAAAGTTTGTGCAGAGAAAAAAAAAAAGTTTGAAAAGTTGCATAAGGTTATGTCCAAAATGGAGAAAAACAAAATACTGATTTAAATTGCTAAAATTTACATATCGATTTTAGTTATTGTTTGAAGAGTTCAAAAAGCATGAAATATGTAAAGGACTATAATACAAAAATAGACTGTCTTCTGGCTCACAGTCCTCTCCTGCGGCGCTCCCAGAGGTGGGCCTGCACTCAGTGGCCTGAGCTTGGATGACTCACGTGGGGGCGCTGCTGTCCCCCAGCAGGGACCGTCCCTACCGACAATCCACTGTGTGCAACCTTCTTAATGTACCTACGGTCCTTCAGATGGAAAAAACTGCTTTGGTTGGATCATCTCGACACGTTTCAAGTGGCATTCTGTACAATGAAGTTTAGAATTTAGGAATTTAGGGTATGTGTAGAGCCTTCCTAGGTTAGCACGAGATGCCTTTGCAACTACTTTCTGACATAGGGAAGGCATGATATGAACTGTATGACATTTTGGCTATTTTCCTGTAAATGTTATTTTTTTAAAAATAAATTTCCTTTTCTCCTCCTGTTCAAATTGACAGATTTTCTATTTAATAAATTCTAAAATAAGAAAACAGAAGCCAAAAATAGACTGACTTACCAATTTCATAAAAGAAATAAAGGTGTAAGAATTTTTATGACTATATTACTTTTTATGATAATTGCGCCATCTAGTGGATTATTTTTATCACCATGGGAAAAAAAAGCTAAGACCAAAATTAATCTCATTGCCTTATAGACAGACATGACAAAGGTAAAATATTTATTTTTATATTAAATATAGCTTAAATCACACTAAACACAATATAATACAGATGTTATAAACTTGTTTGAAAAAAATAATTCTTAAATAAAATAAATTCTCATATTGTTCCTCTCAGAATTTTCAGGTCGGAAGCAGTTAGCTCTGCATTTGAAGATTTAAAAAATTACATTCAAATACCATATATTATTTTCTTACATTATATTTTAAGAGATATTTTCACCCTAATGATTTTGTGCAAGATCAAAATTTTCTTTTTGTTCTCTTCCCGGCTTCTTTAGCAACCTGTGAAAGGTAGATAATAAAAAGTCTCAGATCTGTTTATTCATTGTTCTCTAGTTTGGATGACAATATTTTTCTAAGCCTTGAAATTAATTCATTAACATTTCATCCTTTAACCATGTATTTACTACTTCCCTTGAGGAAATGTGGGTTTTGGAAAGGTGTGTGTATGTGAGGTGAGGTGTCCATAGAGTGGAAAAAGCAGAAAAAAACTCAAAGAAGAGGTAGATATTCATTCATTTAAATAATGTTTGTTACTATTATTTTTTACAAGCTAAGTGTCTGTCGCTGTGCTCATGGACTTGCTCTTTCTGAGAGGATCAGATTAGTAAGCAGACAATTTAAATACAATGTGACAAGTGCAAAGATGAATACTATGTGAGCCCATGGGAAGGACAGTTAAACAATTTTAGTGAATTCAGGGAAGGCTTCTGAAGTGAGATTTGCCTACATGAAATGAGTGCATCAAGAGGGAAAGGCAGTAGAAAATTAGGCTAGAAAAGGAGGTTTGAGCTCAAGGGCTTTGAATAACAGGCTGAGATAGTTCAACTTTTTTTTTTTTAATTTTTAAGTAATCTCTACACCCCTATGAGGGTTGAACTCACAACCCCGAGATCAAGAGCCGCATACTCTACTGATAGAGCCAGCCAGGCACCCCATGAAAGTTCAATTTTAAGTTGACTCCTGACATGACTGATGAGGCATATTTTAAAAATATTAATTTGTAAGTGTAAGAGGACCCCATGGTGTAACAATAAACTCTACAGTTAATAGAAGTTTAACTTTAGTGGGATCTTACTATCTTTTTTTAAAGACTTTATTCACCCAGAGAGAGAGTGAGAGAAAGAGCACACGTGAGGGGGGGGGGGGAGGGAGGAGAGAGAGAGAGAGAGAGAGGGAGAGAGAGAGAGAGAGAGAGACTCCCAAGCAGACTCCCCATTGAGCATGGAGCCCAATGTGCGGCTCGGTTCCATGATCTTGAGATCATGACCTGAGCCAAAATCGAGTCAGACACCTGACCAACTGAGCCACCCAGGCACCCCAGATCTTACTGTATTTTTATCATTAGAACAGGGGCTGGCAAACTTTGGCAGTATATAATTTGCTTTGTAGCCATACAGGCTCTGTTGCAACAGTTCAACTCTGCCCACTGTTGAGAGCAGCCACAGACAAGCCACAAGTGCATGGACATGGCTGCATCCCAATTAAACTTCATCTACAAAACCAGGTAATGGATCAGATTTGGCCCATTGGCTACAGTTTGCTGATCCCTGCACTATATCATTAATGGCATGGGGGTAGAGATCAGGTCTGTTTTGCTCTCTTTTGCAGTCCCAGGCCCTACAACAGTTCCTGGCATATAGCAATTTTTCATTGAACATCTGGGGAATAAATAGGTAAGTAAATGAATGAGTCATAGCTGGGGGACAAGGAAGTGGATGGATGCAAAGAGCCCTGGGCAGGGAAATGGCTCTGAGGATGGAGAGGTAGAAGCAGATGTGACAAACATTTGGTAAATGCTGGTTTGAAAGATGAAAGGTTATAGTAATGGCAAACATTTACTGAGGCTTACCATATCCCAGGCATTCTTCTTAGCACTTTAAATGTATTAATTCATTTAATCCTCCCTACGATCCTATTAGGAGGATACTATTATCTCCTCATGTTGCAGAGGAGGAACCTGAGGAACAGAGGAGTTAAGCAAATTGTGTGGCAATTTGTGGGTGAGGGAACCCATGCATGTAACTGCTGTTCTATGTCTCTCAATCTATGGAAATCTTTGGGGTTTCAAAATTAAATGACTGAAAGAGTATAGTGCCATTATTGGGAATAGGGACATCTGGAGAATATAGTTTAATGGAAACATATAAAAATCTTCTTTTAGCTACAGAGTTGGAGGTGACAGCAGTGATAAAAGGGCTTTTTTCCTTTAAGTATCTAGTGATACGGCTCTTCAACTTGATGAGAAGTGAGGATGTAAGTAAGACGGATTTGTAAATTAAGCAGATCAGCAGACAAACGGCAGAAGCACCTACTGAATAAGCTAAGAATATTCAAAAGATACTGAGGAATCATTGATATTATATATAGAACTGTTTTCTTAAGTCCATTCCAAAAATGTTAGCTATCCTCAATTGTTAATACATAAAGAATAGTTTGTGAGTTCTTCTGCCTCTAAACATGGAGAGATGATAACACAGAAGAAAGTGTTAGGCACTTTATAAATATGAGTAGCAGCTGGTCACGATGGCAATCGAGAATTGAGTATTGGAGTATTTTACTAATATAGCTAATTATTTTACATCTGTGCATTTAGAATGAAACTGTTTTAAATTTCTAAATTGCAGATAAACTGAGTTTTATTGCCAGTTTTATAGCTCAGAGACATCTATGGATTAATTTTTTTCTTGTTACAATAGATATTCAACATGAAGAATTTAATTTTCTTGTAATTAGGCAATCCTATGACTTCTAAGGTTTAAGATGAACGTTGACATATAAAAGTTAACTGAAAGTGAGATGATGGAAGATTTAATATTCTATGTCTGAATATCACTTAAACATCATTCAGTTGCTTAGTAAATATTCACCAAAGGAGAAGTATGGTATACTGCTCTACTCTGTTACCAAGGTGAATACAAAGCAGAAAACATGGTTTTTCCTCCCAAGGGCTTTATGATAATTTATTTACATAAATTATTCATACGAAATATATATATGTAAAATATATTATTCAAAGTTTTTCAGAGCCTCACTTTAGTCCAGGCACCATTTTAAGTATTTTTTTTTTTTTTTTTTAGGTAGTGACTCATTTAATACCCATATTAACCCTCTGAGGTAAATGCAATTATTAGTTTTCAGTGTGTAGTTAAAAAACAGAGACTTAGAGAAATATAACCCCTGCCTAACCTTCTTTTTCAGTTTATCACAGATTCTATTGCTTTGCATAAGAGAAATTCTTTTACATATGTCGAGGCTAATGAGGGCAAGTTATTAGAATCATCACTGTGAGATGAGAGCAGAAAAGAGGGGATGCCTGGCTGGCTCAGTTGGTAGAATGTGTGACTCTGGGTCTCAGAGTTGTGAGTTTGAGCCCTATGTTGGGTGTAGAGATTACTTAAAAATAAAATCTTAAAAAAGAAAAAGTTTTTGGAGAAAATTTACCTTGAGCTGGATCTGTAAGAAAATTATGGTTACAGATTTGTGGGTTTTCTGTGCATAAGTAAAATCACAGATACAGTACTTAAAATGAAATCTATGTAATGTGATAATAAAGCTAATATGAATAATGGAATTAATGCATGTTATTTAGCAACAGATGGTCACATAGCTTAAAGGACTCCACTTCTGCATATACAACTTATTTCTCTGTTATTTGAAGGAAAAGAGAAACATACATGAATCTCCTCCTTAGATAGACCATCTGTTGTACTGATGAAGTCATACATGAATGACTTCATGTCAGTTTGCTTTCCTTTATGATTTATTTCCATTTCAGTAATAAACTGGGAGAATAAGGTAAGTGTGATATGATGGATATCATTTTACCTGCCAAAATTTACTCAAATGTACAATTTGAGTACATGTACATGCTCAAATACATGCTCAAAATTTGAGCCTTTGAAAAATATACACACAACAGTAAAACAAATGAACCTCACTCTACAGTAGAACGTGATGGCATGTTAAGACAGAACATGCTTACAAGGAAGGGTTGCTATAATCACTCCACCTACTAAGTTTCCCCATGGCTTTCCCTTCTTTGCTGGTGAGATCATTCACCAAACTCTGATGACACCACACAGAGTGTAGAAGGATGAGAAGAAGCTACTCTTTAGATACTAAAAAAAGTATTGGCAGTTGTCTGTGGGCCTCAGCCCTAATGGTTCTGTCCTCCAAGTATAAAGGCCTAACCGTTGTTTCATGTTAACAGTTGGATTCAGTTCCTCTTAGTGAGGGAATTGTCTTTGGGGAATTATTTACATGAGCTTCTTGGAGTAGATGGTGGACCCTAGCTGTAGTAATGTGAGCATGAGCTTGGACTACAAAAAGAAAATAGCTAAATCGCTCTGCCTAGGGCTAGACGGGAAATTTGGTTTGTTCTAACCTAGAGAGTCAGTTGGAGCAAAATAAAGCGATGACAAGAAGATACAGATTAAGTGGAGTGGAGTGGCCATGTATTTTTTCTGCAGGGATGGGATGGCCAAAACACAAGTTGAAAGTTGTTTAGGTGGCTATAATATAAACAGTTTCCCTCTATAGCTCCCCCTGTACCTATATAAACTGTCTGATCTATCTCAAAGTGTGAACGCTTTTGTTAATTTGGTAGAAATCAAATAAGTTGCCACTTTTAGACGTACATTGTATGGAGCAGAGTCTGTATGGGTGGGAAGGAGACCTGCAACCAGAGAAGGTTTTGAGAATATACCCAATCCTCCTGGAATCTGCATTAACCTTGGAAAGATCTTTGGACTTCCACAGTGTAGGGACCTCTCAAGAGTCTAGGAGAAAGCAACTGACATCTGATTACAAAGCAGGAGAAAAAAGACATTCCCCTTAAACCACAGTAATAGGGAGGCCTGCTAAAATCTACATTGAATTCTTACTTCGATCGTTATTTTCTCTCGATTTAAATAATAAAGGTATGAACTTCTTTTGGAATTTACATCCTTCAAATACATTTTTCCAAAGGTGGCATCAAATAATGGATTTGCATAGTTTTGGCAACTAAGAACTGAGGGTGAGGAAAGACTGGAATAAAATATCCCCACATTTTTTTTTATCCCCACATTTTAAAAGTAGCTATCTATAACTGGTAAAAGCATGCTATACTTTATTTTATACTTTATGAATTTTCAAATTAGACAAAAATGTATATTATATGTACTATTGTTTTAAAATTCAAATACAAAAGTAGAAAAAAATAGTGTAAATCTATCTCCCTAAACAGTTTCAAACGATCAATTTTTAGCTCTTAAGTTTCATTTGCTTCTTTGTCTACTCTTTTTATTGTTTGGCCAAAATGTTTTGAAGCCATTCCCATTTTTACAGTACACATATACTATAAATATTTCAGTATATATCACCAGCAGATAAGAAACAAAAAAAACCACAATGTAAAATCTGTATTGTACCCAACAAAAATGACATTGCTATCTCATGATCATCTAATTTTTGTGCTCAGTTAATTATAATTGTCTCAAAAAGTTTCTTTGTTGTTTTTTTTTTTTGACAGTTCATCAGGATCCAAACAAGTTGCACAAATGCATCTACAGAGTATGTGTCTTAAGGCTTGTTACCTAGATAAAAATTCTCCCATTGCATTTCTTTCCATCTGTATGCTTTGTGTGTTTTTTGTACAGTAGAATTTGCCATATACTAGATTTGGTTGTTTATATACTTATAATACCATTTAGCTTGTTCTCATCTATGGCCCTTATTTTTCAGAGTCTCGTAGATATAGAGGCTTGATTAGATTCATGTTCAGGTTTTTTAATGCATTAGAGGTGGTACTGTGTAGGTAATGACATCTTGCCAGGAGGCATATAATGTTTGCTCCACATTTAATTATGACTAGCCAGTTGGTTCAAGTGGTGTTAGCTTGATCCAGCCATTATATAGTTTTCTATCAACCTTTCAGTAAATGATTCAAGTAGCCATTATTTTCTGTGTTATAAAATGGTGATATTTCTAATTTCCATTATTTATCCTGCACTTAAATTAGCTCAGTTCGAATAAGAACTACTTCTCATCACTTATCTGGCTAGTTAATATTATTTAGTATTAGTTACCTATTGCTGCATAATAAATTACTCCAGACCTTAATGGTTCAAGGCAATAATAACCATTTTTTATTATTATGGACTCATAATAGGTTATTCTGCTCTCAGGCTTGCCACCTGTAAATTTGTTCTCTATACAACTGCCAGAGGAACTATATAAAATAGAGCCTGACCATTATTAAAACTGTTCAGTGGGTAGAATCATTTTATCCTTTAATTTCACAATTTAAGGAAGGAATAAGTGCTAACAACTTTTCACCTAGCTTTGAAGTCACAAGCTGTCATTTATAGAACATCTTATTATTTATCCAGGTCAGCATCTATTCAGTGTGGGAAGGGACTACAGAAGGATGTGTCTCTTAGGAGGGCCACTGGGAGGCTGGCTACTATACTCTTTATAGAAAAGGAAGGTTGAACCTACCCATCTTTCCCTTTAGTTGTATTTCAGAATAATGAGTGGTACACTAGCAATCTCCATAGGTGACAAGTTTTCTTTGGTGGAATGTGTGTATAGAGTATCATTATAACTACATGTATTTTATATATTGGTATGTTTAAACCCATTACAGATATTATTCTCTGGGATTCTGAAATTGTTCCATCTTTAGCCAGTGGGAGTCTCTTAAAGTTGGCTTCTGTCCTCTTTCAAAATCACCCTAGTGGTCTTTGACAACTCTCCTGCTTTCAGGCACAAAAAGACATCCAGGATCATATCATACATTTCCTACCCCAGAGTTGAATGTCCAATTATACCAGAAGTTCTGGTTTATTTTTTAATTTTTTTTAGAAGTCATGTTTATTTTTTGTGGAAAATGCTGCTTGGAGATAAAGATTTTGGTATTAGAGTTTTCATTCCTACCCAATCACTGTTGTTTCTGGATTTCTTTAGTGGACATAGCTAGGAAATAATTAAGTCATGAATTCATATGTTATTTCTAGTTCAAATTAAAAATGAGAAGGTTTTTACTTTTTTGATTTTATGTCTATATTGCTTTTCTCTTATGCTGAAAATCTTGGTTCCTAATGAGAAATATTAAGATAATTACTCATTTGGTTTATATCCATCAATTCATTCATCCATCCATCCATCAAGCTATCTTGCTACCTAGCTGTTTTATTTTTATCTCTAGTTTCAGGATAATACCAATGCTACCATTTACATCAAGACCATAAGATGCAATATAAAATATCTTTATGGTTCTTTTTGTCTTTGGATATAACTCACTGTACAGTCAATTAATAATCATTTGAATTAAATGTCTCCTAGGTTATGCCACCAATTTGTTTTTTTTAATATTTTAAAAATTTATTTATTCATGAGAGACACACAGAGAGAGGCAGAGACACAGGCAGAAGAAGAAGCAGGCTCCATGCAGGGAGCCCGACGTGGGACTTGATCCTGGGACTCCAGGATCATGACCTGAGCTGAAGGCGGTGCTAAACCGCTGAGCCACCCAGGCTGCCCTATGCCACCAATTTGAAATACAGTTAGATTCATTTATTTCCTTATTTTCTTTTCAATGCTTAAGAATTACTCCTTTTTCTTTTTTTTTCATCTTCCAGGTGAAACACTGACCTAGTTCCAAATAAAAACAATGAAGCAGACTATATTTTTAAAAGTCCAGCTTTCATGCCTGTTACTTCTCCTTGTTCTCTTTCTCATTCTCAGGTAACCATTTATAATTTTTTTCTGTAATCTTCCTCTGTTTTTTCTCCTTAGAAAAACATGAGCACATGTGTATGTGTATATATAATACACATATTTATATGAGTGTATTTATATCTATTTATCTATATTATTCCCTTTCCTTGCATGCTTTGCTTCTTTACCATACTATTTTCACTTACTGTATCCTAAGGATCAGTAACATATAACGATTTTTATAGCCATGTCCTCTGTTGTGTAAATGTTCTTTAGCTTTACCAGTCAGATACCTAGTGATGAACAGCTTGTGTTTAAACAAATAGTTTGCTCTGGTAACGACAGTGTCTACTTCTCTACAGCCCTGCCACTAAATTAGGCAATTTTTGAACTTTCTCTTAATCTCAAAGGTAGGAAAAAATATTAGCTTTAACTTGGAATCCCTAGAAAACAGAGACTAAAAGCAATTCCAGGGAAATGAAGGGGTCCTCTGCCTCGTAAGCAAGAGTAAGAAAAGAACAAAGGGAGAGGAAGGAAAAAAACCAAATGGGAGGTGGTGAGTTACCTAGCTGGCTACACCGGCTGGTTGCTTGGAGAGGGAGTGTTTCTTGAGGAGCTGGAGAGTGATATACAATTCTTGGGGATACTGAGTGGGAGAAAGTCCAGCAGGAGCAGACAGGGTGACAGCAGGCCATGTGACACCTTGAATAGCAGAAGCAAGAACTCATGTTTTGCTGCACTGGCAATGAAAGATGAAGGGACATTTTGAGCAGGAAAGAGAAGCAGAGTTTTTAGCAAGATTCAGGGGGAGGGGGTTTAGAGAGTAGGGTGCTAGTTGGCGAATGATAGCACCGTCAGGCATAGGAGCCCTAGTAGACTGCACTAAACTCTGCTGGGTGAGATCAGAGGACAAAATGGGCAAGGAACTCTTCATTTGGAGAATTTGGGGACCCCAGAGAGTCTACAATTGGGGACCTTCTAACATTTTTCTCACGTTTTTCTGTCATAAGTATTTATTTTTCAGAGGAAAGGAATTTTAGGTTTCACCTAATTCTCAGACATCTGTGAGCCAAAAAATAATCAGGAAACCCAGGGTTGGTGAGATTCTGTGCTCACTGATAGATTCATTTATGAACTTACTATAAATCTTGGGTGCATTTCACCTCTTGGATCCACATTCTCTCTGAACTCCTATTGTACCTACTGTCTGTGCAGCTCACTTTTACATTTAGCTGGTTTTTGTAAGTTTTGGCTTTCCTACACTGTTCTTTTCTTCAAGGAACACATGTCATATCACCCTCAGTCATCATCAGAATATGACTTTATGGTGTTAAAAGAAACTGAGGCATATTAAAAATTTTGAGTTTATTTGAGCAAAGATTGATTTGAACTGGACAGCCTCCAGTCTAGCAGACAGAAAGGAGCTCCAAGGAGCTGTACCAAATGAAAGACTTTTACCGCTGGCAGAAGGGAGTAGGAACAAGGAAGTTATACCGGCAAAAAAAGTAGACTGGTTATTGCAATGTCACTTCCCTTTAGGGAAGGGGTCTATCAGATTATCTAAGTCGTATTGATCAGGTGATTCCTGATTGACTGGTTTCAGATTTCACTTCTGGGACAGCCTAAACTGTAGTGAAGTCGAATCTCCGTTTGGTGATGTAGGGCTTAGCATAAGCAACTCCATTTTGGGCCTGTTGTTTTGTTTTTAACAAAGGTCAAGCAAAATGCAAATTAAATGATATAAAATCTGCTTAAAAACATGTTGCACAAAACACATGTACATATATGGGTAAGCTACAACTAAACAAACCTTTTCTCTTAGCCTTGGCTGCTGACTAACAAGAGAAATAGCTTACTGCTTTTCTGTTGCATCAGAGCTTATCCCAGGAGCATGAAGTCCTTACATGAACTCTGCCTTATTATACTCTCATTTGAGAAACTGCATTAGAACACAACTGGATCTGTGTATGCTGACGTACTTGGAGTAGGAAAGCAGGGCTTGCAGTGGTTTACAGAGTCCCAGAGCACAGTCCCCACCTTATCAAGCCTGACCTCTCACCTTACTTGGCACAAGGCTTCCCCTTAGGTATCAACAATGCTTCCTACTCCCAGCTGTGGGAGTAGGAACCAAATGGAGCATTTTGAATTCTTTTTTTAAAAAAATTATACCATTCAGCTATGCATTGTTAAGACACTGACCAGCTTTGAGATTTTGCTTTTAAAATTTATTCCAAACACCATGACATTTATACTTCTGGGTTGGGACTTACCTCTTGAGCATTTAGGAAATATTTTATTATATGTCTTAGTTATTTTTCAGAAAAAGACCAAACTTTAGCTTTGATCTGTCTATATTATTACCTAGAAATTCAATGTAATATTACTCTGCTTCAGGTAAAAAAATAAAATCATAGAGCCATGTAAAGTTAAAAGCCTGGGATAGAGGAAAACTTCTTAAACACCACTGAAAAGTAATTACAAAGAAAATAGCTTCTTTTGAAAAGGGATTCTTATTATTGAGATGAGAGCAGCATTACAAAACTTACCAAAAGGAGTAAAATTCTCCGTAAACTCTTGCTACTAGAGCTGAATGACTGTGAGTGGGCACCTTAATACTTTTAAACAGCTTTATTGAAGTGTAATTTACATACCATAAAATTTACCTCTTTTAAATTCGGGGAGCTGTACTTTTAATAAGTAATTATATAATACTCACAGGAGCTACATCTGACTAGATACGTGTTTTGTATGTAGTTAATATGGTACATATTTTGTATTTTGTTTATTTATTTAAAAAAGATTTTAAAAATAATTTATTTGAGAGAGGGAGAGTGAGTGGGAGGGAGAGGGAAAGAGTATCTGAAGCAGACTCCATGCTGAGCACAGAGCCTTATGTGGAGCTTGATCTCATGAGCCTGAGATCATGACCTGAGCCAAAACCAAGAGTCGAATGAGCCACCAGAGGCCTCTGTTGTTATTTTAATAAGAACCCAAATATTGGCCCCAATTTTGGTAAGAAGGATTTTAGAATCCTATAAAGAAACTTATCAGAGGTATCATTCCCATTGTACATAATTAATCAAGTCTATTTGTTATTCAAGTCAAGGCTCTCATGTTAGACTATGAGATACAGTTTTCTACCCACACAGGAATTGATGAAACCCCCAGGCTCTGTGTCATGACATAAGTTACTTCCAGTTTGGAGAAAATATGGAATGTCAATTGAAGACAACTTCATTTTTTAAAAAAAATTAAGAATAAATGAACAGATTACACACTACAGATAAAGAGATACTTAACACATTTGTTACCTTATCTATATTATTAGCTGCTTTTAAAATGCTTTAAATTTCTTGTTATTTAGGTTCTGAAAGAGTTTTGATCCAGGAACTAGAAGATTTGATTTTGGGGCCTGCTGTACACTTTTAAGATGCTGGTTTATCCTCTTGATTCACTTGCAATCTTAGTTTCCCATCCATTAAATTGGGACTAGGATATCTGCCTTGACTAATTTAGGAAGGTGTAATTAGGGGAAATGGAAATAATGTATGCAAAAAATGCTCTGTTAGCCACAAACTTCTGTGCAATTATATGGTATTACTTTTATTATCACAAATCAAGAAAATTTTCTATATTAATCGAAATAATCTGCGAATAGTTCTGAATGTCTGTCTACACTTGGCATTATACTTTCCAAGATAAACACTTGTGGCTTTTTTTTTAAAAGGTTTTATTTATTTATTCATGAGAGACACAAAGGCAGAGGGAAAGGCAGAGGGAAAGGCAGGCTCCATGTAGGGAGCCTGACGTGGGACTTGATCCCAGGTCTCTGGGATCAGGCCCTAGGCTGAAGGCAGTGCTAAACCACTGAGCCACCTGGGCTGCCCACACTTGTGGCTTTTAAATGGAAACAGACCCTTTGTTCCACATGGAATAATGAGGAGTTGGAGTGAATGTCCTACTTGGGCTTTCCATTTTCTTTGCTTTCTTTATAAAGATTTTATTTATTTATTTATTTATTTATTTATTTATTTATTTATCCATAAGAGCACAAGCAAGGGGAGCATCAGGCTCCCCGCTGAGCAGTGAGCCGGATGTGGGGCTCAGTCCCAGGACCCTGAGATCATGACCTGAGCTAAAGGCAGATACCTAACCTACCGAGCCACCCAGGCACCCCTTTCTTCTGCTTTCTTCCTGTCACTTCCCACTGTTTGTTATCACATTCTTTATTACTATCAGTATAGTATCACATTACAAGATAACGAATCACCTCAGAGGTGACCTGAAGAATGACCACATTTCTTTAGATAAAGTGAGATAAATTTGTTCTTTTGCATAATTAAGCTTGGCTGCAGAGCAAATTAGAATGCCTAAGTTATAAAGCAAACCTAAAGGTTTCATTAAAAATTGTAAAGAAGGGGGATCCCTGGGTGGCGCAGCAGTTTAGCGCCTGCCCAGGGCGCGATCCTGGAGACTCGGGATCGAATCCCACGTCGGGCTCCCTCTGCCTATGCCTCTGCCTCTCTCTCTCTCACTGTGTGCCTATCAAAAAAAAAAAAAAAATTGTAAAGAAGGAACAGTAAAATCATAATGGTTAAGCTAATTTGAATTTATATTGCTCCATGGTGGTGGTGTACCAAGCTTCAGGTTTTGTCTTTAGCACTTCCATGGACTTGATCACATTATACATTTTTTCTTCACAAGTTTCCATAAAGTTGAGCTCACGCTTTTACCTTACTGTTTAGCACATTAGGTGTCTTGGATCTACCTGAACACATCAAGCCTTTTCATATTTGTTTTGGATTAATTTAGATTTAACTCCCCCACTGACCTTCCTCCCACAATCATAATCAGTAGGTCATAGTATACCATGAAAATTTCTCTATAATATTTTCTGAATTAATTCTTTCCTTTTTTTTAAATGGCTATTTCTTGAAATCAGGCCCTTCATAATGTGCTTAGATTTTCCAAAACTATCTCCTAGTGATTCTGTGATACATCCATGCTGCAAAGGGATGTTTACATGTTTACAGGATTGTCTTTACTATGGCTTTTTCTTGCCTAGAAACTGTTTATGTCTTATTCTTGAGAACAATCAAATCTGTTATCTATCACGTAAGTTTCTCTTCCTTCTATACTTCATCTGCCCCATTTCTCATACTTAATCAATTACAATATTCTGTTCAGTCAGTTTGGCTTCATTCTCATGATCATCATGGGATCACCTTGCTTGTCCTTACATTTGCATTAGTGCTTAGAATCTTTGGAATACAGATTCCTTCTGCTCATTGGTTCATTAATGGAACAATTAATGAATGTCTATTCTATGCTGGGCAACTCTTCAAGGTATGAGGGGTACAATGATAGAATGAAAGATCAGGTCCATTGTCAGGGAAAAATAATAACTAACACATAAACAGGCAAACAAAGAGAATGATATTCATGGAGAAAGGAAAATGTGATGATGTGATGGAGAATGAGTAGAGTGAGGGATAGTTTTGAGTTGATCTAAGGGAGCACTTTTCTGAGGAGGTGATATGAAGGAGGCAGCCAAATGGAGACTGAGTGCAAGGGTGATCCTGCCTCTGCTGGAAGACACAGGTCTAGGAGCAGAAATGAGCTGGATGTGTTCAAAAGACGAAGTAGGGTAACTGGACTTGAGCGTAATGAGGGAGGGGTAAGAGAGAAGATCTAAGAGGCTGCAGAGGCCAGATTATGTAGGGCCTATAAGAAACTAAACAGTAGAGTGGAAGAAATGGGAAGATTGAGTGCTTACTTTCTCTTTCTTTGGCACATTCCAAGATAACCCTCTTATATTACCTGTGCAGGGAGGAAATGATCAACAAAAGAAGTTCTTCATAAGACAACATTCCTTTGTTCTTCCCATTTAACAAGTCCATGTTTTTTCTTCATACTAAAGTAGTTCAGAAGTCAAATCACACAGCTTTGCTAGCTAGGGTCCACCTAGCGAGGACGCTTTCTTTTTTTTCTTTTTTTTTAAAGATTTTATTTATTTATTCATGAGGGACACCAAGGGAGGCAGAGATATGGGCAGATGAAGAAGCAGGTTCCATGCAGGGAGCCCGATGTGAGACTCCATCTCGGGACTCCAGGACCACGCCCTGAGCCAAAGGCAGACACACTCAACCACCGAGCCACCCAGGCGTCCCACGAGTACCCTTTCTAACAGAGCTCAAACCTAAATATGAAAGCAAATCCCAGTAGGCAAATTCTTGTATGATTAACATTTCTGGCAATACTTTCAATGTTATGAATTTAAGATTATTTTCCATGGTATCTGGAATGAGATGCAGTGACTCATTTCCATTGTTGAAAGAATTGAGAAGGTGGCATAAATGCTGCACCGACCCTTTTCCAGTTTTTATCTGTTGTCCAATCACCTAGGAAGTCCATATAAACATATTTTAAATGTGAACATCAGTCTGTGTGAGTGGAGTACTGCTTAGCATGCAAATAACTTGCTAGTTTATTTCTTAATAATATCATACTTACTATACAGTGAAACCAGTCTCTATGCACATCCCACCATTGGCACATTTCATTAAACTGCAGGGAGAAGCATCACACTGGCTAACACTGCGCCCAGCATTCGGGTGGCCCTCAGGGTTTCCCAGACCTCTGAAATGGTCCTTCTTCTCAGTGCGAACTTGCATAGTGAAAATACAACCTTGAAGAAAGGCAAAAATACTTCATGTAAAAAAAAACTGGAAGAAATAAAACGAGAAGTATTTTTCATTTTTAAAGCAGTGTTTTTTTTCAACAAAAAGTAATATATGTCAATTTTAAAGGAAAAACTATAAAAACTTAAAAACAGAGAAGCACAGAGAGAAAAATAAAAAAAATCTCTACAGTATCAACACTGTAGAAAGGACAATTTCTTTAAAAGATTAATTTATGTATTAGAGAGTGAGAACAGGGGTGGGGCAGAAAGAGAGAATCTCAAGCAGACTCCACACTGAGTGGGCAGCCCAATGCAGGGCTGGATCCCCAGGACCTGAGATCATGACCGGAGCTGAAACCAAGATTTGATTGCTCAACCAACTGAGCCATCCAGGCACCACTAGAAAAGACAATAATTATTAACATTTTGGTATATATTATATGCCACTAATTAACATGTATATATGTATATATATGCATATATATATACGCACACACAGCAGTTTTTCTAGCTATATTTTCTTTTAAACAAAAAATAGAATCCTGCATTAGATATATATCAGAAAGTATTCCAAGCATTTGTATATCATATCATAAATACCATTAACTCTTTTTTCATAGCATTGACTATTTTTAAATGATGGCATACAGTTTTTTTTATATATTTAATTAACCTTCAATTATTGGGCAACTGACTGAGTTCTACCTTTTTGCTATTAAAAATAATGCTATGATTAACATAAGCATATCCTTGTGTATTTGCTAATTATTTTCTTAGTAATAATTTCTAGCAGTAAAACTACTAGGGCAAATGATATGGATGCTTTGAAGGGTGCACCAATGTCATAGATGTTTTGCACAATTTTATCTCCCCCACTGGGTACTGGAACACCTGCTTCTTTACAAGTCACTACATGCAAGAGATTATTATGTTTCATTTTAAAATGAAATAAAGAATAAAATATTCTTTTGCTATTTTTAATTGAGGTTTAAAACTTTTAAATAAATTTATTAGCCATTTGTATTTCTTCCTTTTCATTTGTTTATTATGTAATTTTTTCTCTGTTCATCCCTTTAAACATCAATTCAGAAGACCTGCTTACATGATGAGCATATTAGTTGCTTGTCATGTATTGTTAATACTTTTTCAGTTTAGTATTTGCCATTTAATTTTGTCTACGTGAAACTTTTATTTTTTTTTATGGAAAAGTTTTTAATATTTATGTCACAATACTCTCTTTTTTTCCCTCAAGGATTTGTCTCTGCATATATCCTTAGAAAGTTTTTTCCCAGTTATACACTGATCTTACTTATATATGGAATCTAAAAAATCACTCATATAAGCATAGAAGAATGGGGGTTGTCAGGGGATGGAAGTGGGAGAAATGGAGAAATGTTAGTCAAGTGGTACAAACTCTCAAGTACAAGATGAGTAAGTTTTGGGGATCCAATGCATAGTTTGCACTGATAGTTAATAATACTGTATTATATGCTTGAAATTTGCTGAGAAAGTAAACTTTGTTTTCAACACACACACACACACACACACACACACACACACACAAGGTAACCATGTTAGTTAATGAATGAGTTAACTTGACCCCTTGGTACTCTTTTCACAATGTATATGTATACCAAACCATCATATTCTACACCTTAAATATATACTATTTTATTTGTCAATTATACTCAGTAGGGCTGGGAAAAGAAAGATCTTTCATACTCCAAGACAAGGAAAATATAAACAAAAAGGGCAGTTCAACAAAGGATTTATATGAAACTGTTTGGGATCCTGAGATGTGTTATAATTTTACTCATCTCCTTCTGCACTTAGAGTTTGTTCATAAAGTGTTTTTTTAAAAAAATATTTTATTTATTTATTTGAGAGAGAGAAAGAGAGAGAGCACAAACTGGGTGGGGGGTTGTGAGGGGGGAAGGAGAAGCAGACTCCCCAGGGAGCAGGGAGCCCAATGGGGCCCAATCCCAGGACTCCAAGATCATGACTGACCAGAAGGCAGATGCTTAACCAATGGAGCCACCCAGGTGCTCCCATAAAGTACTTTTAAGTTAATATGGTTATCAACCATAACTAGAGTCTTTAAAATGAGAAGCTAGGGCAGCCCGGGTGGCTCAGCAGTTTAGCACTGCCTTTGGCCCAGGGCCTGATCCTGGAGACCCGGGATTGAGTCCCACATCGGGCTCCCTGCATGGAGCCTGCTTCTCCCTCTGCCTGTGTCTCTGCCTCTCTCTCTCTCTCTGTCTTTCATGAATAAAAATAAATAAAAATTAAAAAAAAAGAGAAGATAAAGGCTAGACTGGATTTTACTTTCAAAACTTTCAGGAGCTAAATACATGAAATAATTCCTTTTGGTGAAAAATATGGGTTTAGTTTTGAAAGGTCAAGAATTTACTTTCCAACTTAATTTTCACTGGCATTTTCACTGACAAGCACCACTCTCAGCAGGCATTGATATTTTCTTATTGTGAGAGAACAGTGATTGTCCTTCCTCAGATTTAACCTTTATTATTTCTTCAAGTCCTGCCATCTGCTATTACAAAAAAAAAAAAAAAAAAGCTCTGCACAAAATGAAGAAATTAATGGATGCTACCAGCTTTATGCAGAATAACCAGATAACTTAATTAACGAAGCAGGGCTTCCCATGCTTTTTGTAGAGTGAAATGCACTCATCAGAGAGCAAAAGTACAAGATAGAGTCAGGTGGGTTTGGGTTCAACTGTAATCTCTGCCATGTAATGGGGAGATGGTCCACACTGAGTGCTGATTGCCAATCCTTGCACTTTTAAAATGGAGACAAGAATAACTATTCTCTGGGTTAAGAGGAATAAGGTAATATACATAAACTGGCCAGTATGACCATGGGCAATTAGTAGGTCTCATCATTCTACACTACCTCACTGTCTTTATAAAGGTGGGAACCTTTATAAAAATTATTTCCTTTTTAGCAAAAATTGAAGGATGCTAATATTAGCTTTTCATAGTTTTTATAATCACACACTGAAAAAAACTTGTAAATGACTATAACAAGTATTAAATTCTGAAACTGTTCATTTAAAACTACTTCTTTATATGGATAAATGAAATGTTTTTGTTAGAAGGAACTGCTGAAATACATTTTTGGCTAAAAACATGGGAATGCTATATTTAGAGAAACATTTGGCTAATACAAATAGTTAATTGCTTTTCTTTTACAGAGAGATGCTTCATGTCAGTCAACATATGCAGCTCACAGGCAATTACAGTGGAAGCCATATGTAGAATATATATTGTATATTTTCAGTCTTATTAATAGAGCAAAGCATAATGTGCTTAGAGTAGCACCATGGAATAGCTATTCGATACAGACTTCCTGCAAATGGTACAGTGGTTATGAGAAAGACTTGGAAGCCATCAGCCATGTGTATATTGGAAAGTAGGAAGGGCAAAAAAGTGACAGCATTTTTTTGAGAATAAAATAATATTTAAATTACTACAATAAGTCCTTTTTCGCTCCTCTTATGGGTTCTGGTTTGAAAAGTACCATGCAATTAAAAAGAGAGAGAGAAAGCTGAACTATCAAGAAACTGACAGTACTGACAGAGCAGGGCACTTTTAGTTGAAATAACATGTTCTCTACAGTGTTGTTACTGAATCTGAATCTATTTCAGGTCCACTCCGATATTCAGTTAGGTAATAAATATTTAGTAATCCTGGTATCAATGAACCCGAGCCACTGCAACACTAGAATAATGGATGGGACAGTAGATTTCCTCATGTTCACACTAGTCCAAAGTAATTTTTAATTCTACATCAGTACGAAGTAGGTCTGTCACTGAAACCAACAGATCTTAGAATATTGATGAAAGCGATGGATCTTCTTCCCATAAAATGCACATGAGCACATGCATGATTGTATATGCGGTTTTAGAAGACCCAAGGACCCATTGAATCCCATTCACGAACCTCACTCAACCTGAGACCTCCACAGCTTTGGAATAGATGTAACTTTGGGGGGGAAGGCAGAAGAGAGAGTCTTTCTTTGCCTGGTATATGTTGATTACTCCGGAGAAGGGTTAAATAACTTCAGTATCTTCATAAGTACTAAAGGTTATAGGGAAATAACAGCTCATTATAAACCATTTCCAGAACAAAAAAAAATGGGCTTTATCAACAGTAAGGATTTGTATTTTAGACTGAGAACTGCTGGATTAGAGTCATTTTACACTAGGAATAGGAAAGCCTAAATCATATAATCTTTTACTATGTGTGATTTAATCGCCACTCTAAAGACAAATGTGATAACTTTAGTCTAAGTATTAAAATTTTTCATGAAAGTCTGCATTTGTTTTGTTATGATTAATTAATATACTGGCTTATAGAAATGCAAAATTTTACTTATTTATTATTTTTTTATTTTTTGAAATGCAAAGTTTTAGATTCCATCATAAATATTTTGATGAGGTAGTTCTACCATAGGGTCCAGAAACCTATATATTTTTTAAGATTTTATTTATTTATTCATGAGAGAGAGAGAGAGAGAGAGAGGCAGAGACATAGGCAGAGAGAGAAGCAGGCTCCATGCAGGGAGCCTGACGTGGGACTCGATCCTGGGTCTCTAGGATCAGGCCCTGGGCTGAAAGCAGCGCTAAACCGCTGAGCCACCCGGGCTGTCCAGAAATCTATATTTTAAGAAAATTATCCTATATCATTCTTTACAGACAGTAGAGCTCAGCTTTTGGGAGTCAGAAGCTTGTGGTACTGCTGTGATCTGCTTGTTATGGTATATTGGTAACAAGTGTCTATACTTTGCAGAATGGTAAATGTGAGTTTATCAAGGCGGAGAGGCAGACATCAACAGAGGACTCAAGAGGTAAGTGTGATAAGAGTAGGAGATTTCAAGGTCATGGAACTTCCATGAGACTGGATTAAGTGGCAGTTGCTAAGAAGACCTGCCCAAGACTTCTATCCTGAGAACCGTGGCAGCTTATGTGTCTCCAGGTATGTGCAATCCTAGCATTTCTGCCAGAGGAAGGGCCCACTCTGCATGCTGAGCATAGGTCACCGACACACTTAAGGAAAAAAATGACAGGTTTGAGGAGAGCCTCTGTTCTCATTAGCAAAGTGTGCAGAAAATTTGTAATAGGAGGGAGAAAATTGCACGAGAAAACCTCAGGAAGCACTGGACTTCAATAAATTTGACAATCTCAAATTCTATGACAACAGGTTAGAGTGCTAACAATAGTAAACATACATTGAGTGTTTCTTATGTATTGGTTTCTGGGTTAGGCACTTAATATAATTATTTTATTTTATTGATTAACTCAGGAGAACCCTATGAAGTATATATTTTTCTCCTCTGAGGAGAAAAGAGAAAAAAATGGAAACACAAAGAGTTTGAATAACAGGCTACAAGTTAGGTCCGAAGCTGCTATGTGGCAGTGCCTGAATCTGAAGATGGCCTGACTCCAGAGCCTGCACACCTAACCAGTGTCCACACGAGAAAGAGGAGAATGAGTGGAGCTGTGCCACCTCCCACCAGCAGCACCGTCATCATCGCTAACACAAAGCAGACTCTAATCTTGTGTTCTCTCACCATTAACTCAATATCAGAACTACATAGCAAGAGAAGTGCTATTATTATTCCATTTTACAGGTAAGAGGCACAGCTAGGCACTGAGAGGTGACTAGCCAAGGTCATGAGGCTTGTAGGTGGCAGAGCTGGGGTGTGTATCCAGCCAGTTGGGTTTCTGCGTCTATGCTCTTATCCTTGATGGTACACCCAGAGTATTTATGTAAGCATTTGTCTGTAAATAAATGACCAAGTTTTGATGACCCCTCCCAGGATCTCCACTTCACCGAGTAGATGTGCTTCTTCACATTCATAAGTTTACCCATCCCTTTTCGTGAATATAGTGTTTTCAAGAACTCATGGATTTGTCATGCCCTTACAATCCTTTTCAGATTATCTCCTGCTGAGAAAGAACTGTCGAATTATTATATTTAGCACAGTGCCTTAATAGGCTTTAAACTCTTGTATAAGACACCCTTCTGAGAATCCACACTGATGACATAATCAAAGAAAAGATTTCTTGGAGAACCTTGGCAGAAGGAACTCATTTTGCTGGAAGAGGATCTTGTATGATGCTGGATTGGCTGTGTTGCTTTCACATGTTTCACATATGTGGGTTCCTACATCCGTGTTTAGGCAGAAGTCGGTGAAGGTGAGGAAAAGGATGCTGCCAGGCAGGCAGAGAACTCAAGTGCCTGAAATGGCTGTTGATGGCAGCTCCTATCTTGCAGAGATGTGCATCACATCCTGTCCCCATTCCTTGATTCCGGCCAGAGAGTAGGTTGGTCATGGGTGGGTGGCTGAGGACACTGTAACAAACAGCTCCTTGACCAAATATTCTGAGACTAGGATCCATCAAAAAGCTTAGTCTCACCAAATGCACTACTATAATAATTTGAAGCATGTCTTTATTTTATAAGTCTACTAGAAGTCAGCTTTGTGGGAGAAGTTCTGCGTCTATTTCCCTTCCTGAGCACAGGGAGACAGACTATGGTCATACAATTACTTGCTCAAGCATAATAATCCTCTTGACGTGTGGTGGCCTCTATGGTCCACACCTTGGTGGTATGGATCAGTTAGCTGCAGTCTGTCTCTCACCTTTACATCAAATATATTCCAAAGTTAGTTGGAGTTTCAATTTTTACTGTGATTCCATGAGGTTTATCTTGCTTGCTCTATATTAAAAAACACCCTGTATAAAAAAAAAATTAGCCATGCCCCGATCCTCCTCGCCATAATGCTCTACATTTCCTTTTTCCCCCTACAGAGTTTATCAGCTCATACTACTATATAATTTACTTATTCATCATTTTTAGTGTTTATTGCCTTTACCCCATTGGAATGCAAACTCACAAGTGCAGGGATCTTTGTTTTTTTTACTGAAACATACTAAACATGTAGTACATAGGTAGGAAGCGATGAATAAACAGTGACTGAATGCTTTCCATTAAAATTAAACTTTGATTAAGTCTGATTAGAGAGCAATTCATTTTTCTAGTTTTGGAACTAGAAATGTATTATTTAAAGTTTTTTCTTGTCTCAGAATTTGAAACTGGTAGGTAGAGTATAAAAACTATCCAAGCCTTACCTTGAAAGCCATTTTTAAAATCGGCTCCATTGGGCAAGAGATCTGGTATGTATTCACTGTAGCCACCTACATAAAACTGACTGACGACATTGAGACCAACCAGTCTTCCCGGGGAGATGATGGATTTATTTTTATGATCATCTACCTTCAAAAGGAAAAGAATTCAAAACCTATTAAAAAAGGAATTAATTACCCAGGGTGAACTGTTAAGATACTGTTTTGTTATTTCCCATTAACTTGGCATGAAAAATTCACAAAGACCTGAATTTTGAAAAAATAAAAAACACCTCACCACTCTATTCTTTGCTTCTCTGCTGGTGTCTGTTACCATGGATATATTAATATTGCAGTGATGGTTTTGCATTTCAATCATAATCACAGTTCTCCAAAGATCAGGAGCTGGCATCCGGCTGGTCTTCCTCCTTCTACCCTTGCTCCCTCCCCTTCCATTCTCAATACAACCACCAGAGTAATTTATCAAAAAAAGTTACTCCACTGTGGTACTCAACCCCCCTTCTTAATTTCTCAGTTGTTCTCCATAGCTCTTGATAAAAATCTAACTTCTTAGCATGACATCGAAGTCCTTTGATAATACAGACCTGGTCCACCAACTAACCACCTCTTTCGCTCCTCCCTACCCCAGAGCCACACTGAACTACTTGCATTCTTCAACACACACTAGCTGCTGTTGTTTTTCTGAACTCCTATTTATTTGCAGTTGTGCTCAAGCCTCACCTTTGTAGGGGAGCATTTCCTGAGCCCTCTCTCTCACCTTATCTACATTAGTCATCCCTTTTACTTATCCCCACACCACTTAATTGCAAGCATGCTTCTCATCCTCAGCTGTGAGCACTGGTCTGTCAACTGCATGGGGCAGGCAGCGCGGGCCTCTTGCCTCTCGTCTCTATTGCACAGGTCCAATGATATATGGCAATGCTCCGCAAAGCTGTGGGATAGATGAAGGGATGACATTTTACCTTCAGCCAGCCCATCTGGAGGAGCCTCCCCAGACGGACTGAGTGGATGCCAAGGCTCAGATCGAGGGGATCACTGCTGATACTTGCCATTCCCGATCCCAGGTTGTAAGTATAAATGACACTGCCATTGCGCAGACCCACAGCCAGGAAGTCATCGCCGTTCAACCCTGGGATGAAAAGACATGTGAGGCATGCTTGCTGAGAGATAATTCAGGTTTCTAGTCAGCTTCACTTTATTGTCTAGTTCTGAGGTATAGACCAGCATATAGGAAGGTATAATAGACATGTAGCCTCTTATCGGCACTCAGGTATGTCTGTGTCTGGGTATTGTTGTTTACACCCTTAGAAATTTTGTGAACACCGAAAAGTTTTTCTTTGAAGCCACAAGGGTTCTTGCCAGCTGAGGGGAATGATCAATACCTAAAACGTTGGGATTAACATCTCCTTTTTGTTTGAATGAAATTCAGTGTACACTTTACAATACATAGAACTTTATAATAGAGTAGAACTGCTCTGATAGTTGAGGAGATTCAATAAATTGAGATAACCGAGTATCAGCTTTGAAAGTCTATGATTTGAAGAGAGTTTTAAAAATTGTATTTCCATAATTGCTCAGGATATGCTATAATTGTTTTCTTACAAACGCTCTTGGCCATACCCCCATGACCACTTAAAGGTGGGTTGTGTCTATGTTCCCTTTTCTCATTCTCTCTCCATTAGCTCAGGACCATCCATAGAGAACAGTGAGGACCCAGAGCATTCAGAATACAGCTCATACAGACCCGTGGAAAAAGGGGAAGGCGGTTGGAAGAGAACCAACATCAGACACTAGAGAAGGGTTCTGGCAGTAGGTCCGGTAGCATATAGAACACTGGAGATGGTCAATGCTGCCAGCAAGTGGGCAGAACAAACGTAGGTTAAGGCAGAGCTTTTGAGTTAGGTGGACATAGGAGGTCTGTCCACAGGGAGGAGGAACCCAAATATATCATTCAGTTTCTGAAAGGTGTGTTTGTGGACTTAATACTGAGGTCTGCAGGTAGGAAACTAAGGCAAATACTTCTGCTCAGACGAAAAATATGAGGCCTGATAGAAGTAAGAAGTTTAATCAGTGAGCAAAAAAAGCAGAAGTGAGTCCTTGGACATGGACAAAGTTTGTTGTGAGTGTGCACAGCCTCCCTCTCCTACACTTTTAAGGTTGATGTTGTATGCTGCCTTGGCCTCTGCTGTTAGTCTAAGCAAGGTAAAGGAGAGGAAGATCTGCGGGGGGGGGGGGGGGTTTCTAGATAGTGTAGGGAGATGGGCTTCCCAAGGCATTGGAAAATGGAAGACAAATATTTAGAAGTACTTGAATCTACCTGTGCTTTTCTCGTGGGTCTGCCATGGGCTGTGAGCTGGGTTATTTTTGGAAGCTCATCAGGTGAGCATGATACGCAGCCAGGGTTGAGAGCCCCAGTGTACGATTATTATTAGTATTATTAGTATTACTACGACGACGACTACTGCTACTAATTATACGATTATATACTAGTATTATTAGTATTAATAGTACTACTACTAATAAGATAAATGTGTTGTGTCTAAAGACTGCATAGGTATGGTGCTGACCACCCCAAGAGGTTATGCTTTCTATTTGAACCACAAAGTTGCTTCCAGCACAGAGAGGCAATGGTGATCTTAGAACTTGAAAGATCAAGGAGCCTTCGCATTCCTTTCTTACTCTCATTACTTCTCTGCATTGGCTAATGATTTACACTGAAAATGGTGACACTGACCTAAAGGGAGAGAAGGGAGTCCATAGATATATTTCTTTTCAGTCCTTCCTTAGCCCCCAGTAAGTGAAGGGAGAGAATGTTGACAGAACATGGGTGTTTCAAGGAGTGAAATGAAGATAAGTTGACTTGATTTTGTGCAGCATCTCTAGCATTCTGGTAAGAAAAATTACACATGCAGGTACAAGCTACAAAATACCAATTTTGGTGATTCTGCAAATGAGTTAAATGCTCTGATATTTGCATTTTAAACCGGCATTTCATGATATAAAAATGAATGATAAAAGTCTTGTTAATAATTTAGTATTTTAATTTTTCTTAACTTACACTGAAATAAATAGCAACTAAAAGACACCATAAAAGGTTGAGAGACCACTGAAGAAAATAAATACTTTCAGTACCTCTAATGGCATTTTTTCTTTGCTTTTTAAACAAGAGACCCTGAATTTTCATTTTCTAATGGGCCCCACAAATTACATAGCCATGCCTGAGGGGGGAATCTTTGTTGCCTTCATATAACAAACTGGGAGAGAAGAGCAAGCAATGAAAACACTATTAATCTGTGCATCTGAGGCTGTTGGGAGACTCTGTAGGTAGATGAGGTGCTAAGACTTGTGGGGGCAGATCTGCGTCAGGGTTTGTGGGGTGATACTGAGGTACATATGGGACCATTAAAGGTCACATAGCTGCTAGGTGGCAGAGCCTGCATCTGAAGTCACCCTGATGCCAGAGACTATACTCTTAATCACTGTCCATGTAGCAGAGAAAAAGAAGCATGTGTCTGGCTGGAGCTGTGCCACCTCCCACCACCACCAGCTCTTCCTGAATGTTCCTTTCTGAGGAATAAGGGGAATAATAATATCTCTTAGGAGTTTTCTAAGGATTAAGTGATATTTAATATCGGTACAGTGCCAACCCAGCACATGGTAGGTTCTCAATAGGTGCATTTTTTTTTTCTTTTCTCCTTGACTAGGCCTGACCTTAGCTTTGTATATCCTGTTTTCTTCTCCTACTTCATCAGTACAAAGCCTGGGAAGCAGGTATGCTTGGCCCTTAGGCAGGAGCATGCATCTGTTCTCAGTTAACCTTTGGGGTCAGGGACAACCATAGAGTTTTTCTTTTTTCTTTTTCTTAAACCTATAGACTGATTGTTTCAGTGCATTACTCTGATCTAACTGAAATTTTTTTGAGGGTCAACCATGTAGGTGAAGTGAAGGGACTTGTGGGTATGTTTGTTAGCAACCATTTATATGTCTTATGTCACTTTCCTGTGACATTTACTGAAGTGAAAATTTCTTGCCTTAAAGCATGTAATAATATTAACAATGACATATTTCAAACAACTACCACTAATTGAATTGCAGACTCAAATTTAAGTGTTCCTTTATCACATTACTCTATGAGTAGCTCTGAGAAATATTTGGGCAATTTCTATTTTTACATTTGTCAATTGACAAAGTTACAGATGATATTTGGCATTTATACTATTAGAGATTTTTAGTGATTGACACAGTGAGTTTGTTCATAAAAAGAATTGGAACTAAGCTCACTTGGCATGCAGAACCTAAAGCCAGAGTGAACCTTAATGAAACCAGGCTTAGGAAGAAGATTTTCAGACAAAGCAAGGAATATTTGTTGGATATTATTTAGTAGCTGATGCTAAGAAGGAAGGATTTAGTGAGATTATGTTGTGCAAGTGGTAAAGGGGGAGGAAGGAAACAATAGGAGATAACTTTGGATGAATAGTAGCTATGAATAACAAGATCTAGGAAGCGAATAGAAATCCTTTTAGAATGTACAGCAAAAAACTAAAACCAAACAAACTTGGTCTCTCTTTGGCTAGAAAGAAGAGTCATTATTCAGTTCCACAAATATTGTTTAGCAGAGAGCTATGAAGTGGGCCATGTGTTGGAGAACCATATTTAGCATTATAACAACTCATAATGTTGCTTACAGGAGATCTCATGGGGGAAGAAGATGAGATGCTGTGGTCAGAAAAGCATCTGGCCTCATAATGGACAGAGAACAGTGACTTAGCAAGAGAAGCAAGGACAGTCTAAATAAAGAGAGGGATGGTGGCCAGGGTAACAATGATAAATAATGGAAACAAAGGAACTCTTGTACACTGTGGATGGGAATGCAAACTGGTGCAGCCACTGTGAAAGTCATTATGGAGGTCCTTCAAAAAATTAAAAATAGAATTACCACATGACCCAGCAATTCCACTAGTGGGTATTTATCCAAAGAAAATGAAAACACTAATTTGAAAAGATACATGTACCCCTATGTTTACTGCAGTGCTATTTATAATTGCTGAGATATGGAAGTGTCCATTGATAGATGAATGGATATAGGTTATGTGAGATACACGCACACACATATAGTAGAATATTATTCAGCCGTAAAAAGAATGAGATCTTGCTATTTTTCAACAACATGGATGGACCTAGAAGGTATTATGCTAAGTGAATAAAGTCAGGCAGAGAAAGACAAATGCTACATGATTTCAGTTATATATGGAATCTAGAAAACAAAACAAACAGACACACAAAAGAAGCAAAAACAGGCCCTTAAATATGGAGAACAAACTGGTGGTTATTGGAAGGGAGTAAATGGGGAGATGGGCAAGATGGATGAAGGGGAGTGGGAGGTACAGGCTCGCAGTTATGGAATGAGTAAGTCACCAGGATGAGACATCCAGCATAGGGAATGTAGTCAATGTGGTTCTGTAATAGTGTTGTATGGTGACAGATGGCATCTACACTTGTGGGCATAGCAACCTATGAATCATATGAACTGCTATGTTGCATACCTGAAACTAATGTAAAATAGGGTATCAACTATACTTCAATTAAAAAAAAATGGAAACAAGGTGAAGGATGCTGCCATGGATTATCTGGAAGGAAAGATCAAAGAGGTTGAACTTTACTGGATTTGCTTGTAGTTTGTTTTTAACCTAAAGGTTTGGGCAGCCCCGGTGGCTTGGTTGTTTAGTGCCACCTTCAGCCCAGGGTGTGATCCTGGAGACCCGGGATTGAGTCCCATGTCAGGCTTCCTGCATGGAGCCTGCTTCTCCTTCTGCCTGTGTCTCTGCCTCTCTCTCTGTGTGTGTATCAAATAAAAAAAATAAATAAATAAAATAAATAAATAAATAAATAAATAAAATCTTAAAAAAAAAAAAAACCTAAAGGTTTTAGTATTTATACCAGCAGCTCTCCAACCTGGCTGGACCATATCAGTATAGCCTCTGATTAACTTGCAAGCATGGACAGGAAGCAGAAATCTATATATAGAAGGGAGGAGGGTATCAAAGGTTTCAGATGGTAAGCCCAGGAAAAATCATACAGGTCACTTTGACCTGAATGAAGAGAGAGACAAAAACAGAGAGAAAATAGGTAGACCTTAGTAGTGTGCTGGCATACCATATGGTGATTGTAAAGGAATTTTTATGAGAAAAACACCAGGCAAATTCAGTAACAGTAATTAGTGTTGGTCTCATTAGCTTCACCTTGAAGGAAGACCTGGAGAAGAGTAGCTAGTGGTTGGAACCACTGATTCATCAACAAAGTCCTTAAAAGGAAGAATAAGACTCATGTATAAAAGAATTAACCCAAGCCTATGCATTGGAGATAATTTCTGGGAGAACCTGTCTTGCTGTTTCTCCCACTGATTTTGGTCAATTACTGTCTGTTGTAAATCATAAAGCTGAATATACATATGCTCTCACTTGGTCTGCTCAGAAGGATACCCCAGAAATCAGAACCACTGGGCTGCAAAGAGGTAGAAGCTCGGGGATGCCTTGGTGGCTCAGCAGCTGAGCATCTGCCTTCAGCTCAGGGCGTGATCCTGGAGACCCGGGATCAAGTCCCATGTTGGGCTCCCTGCATGGAGCCTGCTTCTCTTCTCCCTCTGCCTGTGTCTCTGCCTCTCTCTCTCTCTCTCTCTCTCTCTCTCTGTGTCTCTCATGAATTAAAAAAAAAAAAAAAAAAAAGCTCATTCTCAGGTGCCCTGGTGAGGATTCAGAACTGTTGGAAGGCTTTTCCTGGGATTCTTGGGCTGTTCCTTGGTTGCTCTAAGGGGGCATATTGGGAAACTAAAACATGAATATAGACAGTGCTGTAAAATCCCTGTGTATTTCAGTGCTCACCATACTTAAAGGTTATTATTGAGCCTTTAAAAAAAAAGATTTTATTTATTTATTCATGAGAGACACAGAGAAAGGCAGAGACACAGGCAGAGGGAGAAGCAGGCTCCTCACAGGGAGCCTGATGTGGGACTTGATACTGGACTGGGCTCACACCCTGAGCCAAAGGCAGATGCTCAACTGCTGAGGCACCCAGGCATCCCTCTTATTGAAACTTTTATGTCACAGAAGCATGATAATTCTTGTTCAGGTGTCCAACAACCTTTTAATTCCAGTAGAAAAAAAAACTTTCTGAAGTATTTTATTTAGGATGACATTTTGATTTATAACTACAGAAAGCAAATGTAATTTGTATTATTTCTTCAAACTATTCTTCCAGTTTGGTGAAATATTATCATGTATTAAATCTAATTTACCTCTCTCAAAATGATACTGTACCTGGAGCCCGCAGAGGTAAGCAGTGCCCCCGTATCACAAAGGCTCTTTACTCATTGAACTTCTGGCTGCCCATTTCTCCTTCTCCCTCTCTTTTGAAAAAATGGTGATGATAATACTATCACAGGACTGTCGCTAGCAATAACTTAGAGTGTTTTATAAGATCTTTGCAAATGGATTCAGAAATTCTAAGTGACAAGTGGATTTTTCTTTTCCCTTCTAGCTTTCCTGTCCTGAGTGAAAGAATAGATGGGAGAGGAGTCACCAAGATGATTCTGTGACTTTCTGGTCCAATGAAACCTGCTTGGCGAATGGTTCCTGGTTCCTGGTGGGAGTTCTTTTCTGAAAAGCCAGTCCTTGTGTACAGATACTTTGTGAGGGTATGTGACTATTATTCTAGGGCTTATAAAGCTTTTATATTTCTGAAAGAAGAAAACTGCCTTTTAATTAAATATTCTTGACTTTGGACACATAATTAAGCTTTAGTTGACTGTTCAAATGGTCATGAGAGGGTCAGAGAGGAAGCTAAATTCGATATGAGTAAAGAGAGAGGTGTGAATGATTTCAGCAAAATAATGGAAGGAGCTTATGAAATTAGAATGAAGCTAACGTGATGCAAAGCAAAAATATATCTAACTTGATGTGTGAGAAATAAGACCCAAGAGAATGAAAGTCTCACCTACTGGAACAATATATATTGAGTGGTTCAAGATTCTAGATATTGAAGCCATTTTTACTCCATATTCAGTGATGATATCTGCTTTAGTGGGTGCTAAACTAAAATTAAGATGACTGGAGGTTTTGGGATGCCTAGGTGGCTCAGTCGGTTAAGCTTCCGACTCTTGACCTCAGCTCAGGTCCTGATCTCAGGGGTCATGAACTCGTGCCCCATGTTTCTACGTAAAAAAAAAAAAAGATAAGTGGAGGTTTTTGAATGAAATCATAAGGAGCTTACATTCTCGGTTTATCTTATGATATGTACTGTACAGCTTCTATTTTTATTTTTTCTTTTTTTTTCCTCTCTCTTTTTAAAAAAAAATTATTTATTTTAGAGGAGGACAAAGACAGAGTGAAGGAGGGGTGAGGGGAGAGGGAGAGAAGCAGACTCCCCACTGAGCCAGGAGCCCCACACAGGCTCAATCTCATGACCCTGAGATCATGACCTTGAGCTGTAAACCAAGAGTCTGATGCTTAACCGACTGCAGGACCCAGGTGTCCCTGTACTGTACAGCTTGTAATCATAGTGGCAAACTTTCAGCTTCCTGTTCTGTAGATATGACCATTAAACTAAAGATATTCTAGAGCTCTGAAAGCATCAGAACCAGGCACAGCCCTGTGCACAATGTTCCTTTGTTAACCATTGTGTACAAGGAGACCATGTAGTTTCTACTTCAGGAGATTAAATGATTAAAATGTAGGCAATGTAAACTAGCTACTGTTGTGGCCAAGTCAAGATGATGTCCTGGCTTCCAGCTGTGCTGGTGAACAGACAGTGAGGGAAGGATGACAGCAATAACCAATGCAACGTTGTGCTCAAAGCACATGAGAATGTGATACACCACATTTTCTGAGGCTACACATGGCCCATATTTTTCTATGTTTTGACCAAAAAGAGCTGAGACTAGAAAAAGTGGGAAGTCTGGGTCTCTCTTGCTGTTTGCTGTCAGAGATGAGATAATGAAAATAAGGGATGTAAACACCAGTTTGTGGGTACACTTGAGTTTCCATAAGGTGCTCATTGGAGGTGTAGAACAAAGAGTGAAAATGTGGGCTTGTAGTGGATGGATTTGCAATTTGCCCTCCGGATGTTCTTTTCTGAGATCAAGTTTATGCACATTGAACTATGCATGAATGAACATTCCCTTCCATATAAATTAAAAAAGGTGTGGGGGGCTCCTGGATGGCCCATTTGGTTAAATATCAGACCTCTGATTTTGGCTCAGGTCGTGATCTCCAGCTCTGCTCAGTGCAGAGTTGGTTTGAGGATTCTCTCCTGCCCCTCTCCCTGCTTGCACGTGCACTCTTTTTCTAAATAAATAAATAAATAAATAAAATATTAAAAAAACAAAAAATAAATAATAAAGGCCAGAGGATTTGCAGGGATCTACGTATTTTTGTCATTTCAATGCTCTTTAAGTACTGGTCAAATGTGACAATTTTCATGTATTTCTCAGTCAGTAATGTGAATTAGTTTTGGACAGCCATAAGAACTCAAATTATTTAATAACTCCGACAACTTTGACATCATCGTCCAGGATATTTAATTTCACAACAGTTAAGATTTGATAGTTTGAGGTTGTCAGGAAGAAATTCTCATAATTTCTACTCATTCTGATGAGATTGCAGAAGAAAATAATGAACATTCTTCTATAGTAGAAAATATTGGGTCAGAGCATACACTGTCAGTTGTGTTCCAGAATGCCTCAGTACAATGGAATTGGGAGATGTGTTATATTAAGGAATTGGCTACAACCTGCTCTCTCATTCATCAGGCATCTTCCTTCTGCCCTATCTGAATCAAAGCTCTATAAAAAACAGGCTGAGCTGATTGGATTTTGTGATGCGCTCCCCCCTTCATTTTTCTTTTTCTGTACTGTAGATGACATTCATTTCATCTTTTCCCCCAGAAAAACATCAAGCTATATTTATGCGCTCTTATTTCTGTTACAGTTAATAACCAAGAGCTTGAAGTAAATAAGATATTATTTGGCATGAAATATGAGGTAACCTTTCCTAGTTAATTACTGCAGCATAGAAGACCTACATGCTAGGAACTGACAGGAAGCTATGCACACAAAGCACTTAGGTACATAGATCAAAGAACCAGAAGTTATATACGTTTTTTTGAAAAATTGTATCACTGTATTATACCTTTTTAATAAAGGCTAATGTTGAGATTTTAACTTACATTTCAATGATGTGAACAGAGATACATGTGCCCCCTCTATCCTTTATTTAGGCCCTACCTTCTTCACTACAGTCCACATCAATCTTGATATACAGTATTACAAGCCAACCAGAATAGTCTCTGTCTTCAGAGAGTCTTTCGGTTAGTGAAAGAATCAATAAGTATGTAATTATTGATTTCTCACACAGTGCCAATCCTGAGAATGATGCAGTTGGGGATACAAAATATATTAAAGACAGGGATTGTCTAAAAGGAATTTAAGATTAATCTTGCCAAGGGACAAGATTAAGATTAGGAAATTGCCACTATTTTAATGTTTTTGATTTATGAATTTGGTAGCTTCATATGATTCGAAGTCGTGGTTGTAAATGACAAAGAAGTATATAATTATTATGGGACATAAACTCCAAGTTCTAAAAAAAAGAAAAAGAAAAAACCAAGTTCTATATATAGGCTTTGTGTTGATAGGCTGTAAGGAGACCCAAATTCATCGGAGGATGCTGTGGGATCAAGCCCTGAGTGGGGCTCTGCACTCAGTGGGGAGTTGGCTTGAGGACTCACTCCCTCTGCCCCTACCCCTGCTCGCATGTGCACACTCTCTCTTTTCAAATAAATAAAAATATTAAAAAATAATTTTTAAAATTAATTAAAGTGAACTGGGTCAGGCATTCCAGGCAATAGAAAGCTGTAAAGATAGAGGTATGAGGGCAATGGAATAAACTGGCTGCTTATACAGACTGTTGGGCTGGGGACTAGCTGGGCTCAGGCTGGGAGGGAATGGGAATGGAAATGCCAGTGGGGCTGCTCTAGTGCTAATTGTAGAGGACTAGTTGAAATGGAAGGCTCACAAAGAGAAGCACACTAAACAAATTCCTTGACTGTTCTACTTGGATGAGAACTCTACTTTCTGAATTCCATCTTTTGTATCAGTTACGTGCCTCTTTTCATTCAGTGATGTCTATGTTCCTGATATGCATGCATGAGACACTGTGATGGATGCTATGTATCCTGGACATGGCTTCTTAGCTCTGATTTAGTATTGTTAGTTAACAAAATCTTAAGTACATACATGTTGTGACTCCCTGAATCGATTTTAAGTTTTAGTGTAACAGGGACCATGGATTTTTGCATCTATTCTTTAAAAAACTGTAATGGGTATCTACATGTGACAGCCACTCTAGTTATATATATATAAAAAAGCCATTGTTGTGGTTCCCAAAGAGATCCGGACACAAAGAAGATAGGATAACAGTTCCCAGCAAACTGTAGTGAGATTAATTAATTCTTGAATTTTCCTGAAGGATTAAAGACTTCAAAGAATGATCTTTTGAGCTGTGTCTTTTAGGATAGAAGTATTTTGGAGGCATGAAAGTGAAGTGTGGGTGGCTTAGGAAGATGGAATAGCCTCGGTAAAAGCATAGAAATGGAGGACATGGCAACATGATGCAGAATGTTCACATGTGCCAATACAGCCAACTATAGGGCAGACTGAAGGAAAAGGAGATTGTGCAATAGCCAGGGGCCAGATAAATGTCTATACATATTATGTAAAGGATATTATTAGGTGTGTACGTTGTGATGAAGCATGCTGATTAGGCAAGGTAAGTTTGGATTTGAATGTTAGAATGATCTGCTGTAGCAAAGTGGGGAACAGAGGGGAGGAGACGCATGACTGGCAGGGAGCCTGGGAAGAAGGCTGTTGCTCCTGCAATAGTCCGTGATAGACTGGGCCCAAATGAGGAGAAGAAAGAGTCAAGAAGCAAAAGATACAAAAAGCAACTGGGAGGTAAGATGGACAGACTTTGGAGTTTGATAGAACATGGGCGACAAAATGAAGAGAAGACAATATTCCTAAGTGTATCACCAGTACCTAAAAGAATGCCTCATTGAGGGCGCCAGCAAATATTTGTCAAAATGAATAAAGGGAGAAACCTAGATGACTTCTGGGTTTGTAGCTGAAGCATAATGTTTATTTATTTTTATTTTTTATTTTTATTTTTTTAAGCATAATGTTTATTAATGGCAGTTGCCTGCAGAAGGGATAAAGGAGGGGAAGATACTGTAATCACCTGTGGACCACTGTGGGACATGGTGTGGTTTCCAGAAGAGCCAAACTATAAGATGTACACTATGAGGGAGTAAGGCGTAAGGAAGGAAGAGGAGCTAATAAAGGAAATGTCAAATATGACTGCAGAAACACAGGAATGGGATTAGGTTAGGTTACAATCACAAGTCAGGAGAGACATTTTCAAGTGAATGTCTGACAGGGTGATTTGTCCAGTGTTCAATGAGAATGAAATCTGGCAAAATAAATGCTTAGCTTTGGGAAACTTGGAGGAATAACATCAGTGTTGGGCAATGAAGGTCCTTTGCCTTTTTATATGGATGTGTCAGAAATTAGAGGTTGGCTTACATTTTATTTATATAAACTCAAGCTTTGTGCATCTTTTAACCTGAGAAAGACAAAGGCGGCATGGGAAATGGTGATTTTAGTGGTAACAACCAACGAGCAGGTAGGAGACTGATGTTACCAAATAATTAAGAAACACATCTAAGTGTGGAGATAACACTGTTAAAAACACTGACTTAGGGGACGCCTGGGTGGCTCAGTGATTGAGCATCTGCCTTTGGCTCAGGTCATGGTCCTGGGGTCCTGGGATGGACTTCTGAATTGGGCTCCCCGCAAGGAACCTGCTTCTCCCTCTGCCTGTCTCTCTGTGTCTTTCATGAATAAATAAAATCTTTTAAAAAAACCAAAACATTTAGATCATAGTTTCTTACATAAAATAAGACAACAGCAAATTGTATGGTTGATATTAATTATATCCATTATATTTTACAGGAATGTGTATTTTTTAATTAATAATTTTATGTGACATAAATTGATGAGTTATCCCAACATATGACATTATGGGCAGTAATTACATATCTCAGTCCTTTTCTAAATATGGTCTAATTTAGCTGGTCCCTGGAGGTTTTGACTAGTTGCTCTCAAACATTATTTACATAAAAAGCACCCAGCGTGCTTGATAAAATTCTATTTTTTTTTTAATTCAAGAAGGTTTGGGAATTAGTATTTGAACAAGCGCCCTTATGTGATCATGGCACAGGCATGAAGAGGTCCTACTTAAGATAACTCTGCCTTAAAAAGCTCTTTAGTGCGTGCTACCTGCATTTTTAAGCTGTGTTCTTGCTCCCCCAGGTGGTTTCATGTAGAATTGCATATTTCAGATTTTTCATTTTCACTCCAGAGGAAACAGCTCCACAATATACCTGTTATTTAGTCTTTATTTAATCATTCTATAAACCTAAAAATACAAATGCAGAATGATTGAACATTCCGCTCCTTATCTATAGAGCAGATGACTAGAGAGGACCAAAAAATGTCACAAGAAAGAGTCCACATTTTACAAATGCTGTGTTAAAAACATTGCTTTTTGCTTGTCTGTTTTTGTTTTGAAATTTTTGAAGGATTCTTCCTGGAAGAGTACTGGGGAATTAGTTGGTGGCAGCATTTGCACAGGCAAGTGTTTATCCTTTACTTGGGTTCTCCTGAATCTTTCAGAATTTAGAAGATTCGTTTTAAAACAAGAGAGACACAGGTCTTCAATGCTCATTTGAATTTTTCATCAGCCAGGCTTTTTTTGTGTGGCTTTTTGGGTTCTAATTAAAAAGGATATAATCAGGGGCGCCTGTCAGTTAAGTGTCTGCCTTCGGCTCAGGGCATGATCTCAGGGCCCTGGGATTGAGCTCCACAGTGGGGTCCCTGGTCAGGGGGGAGTCTGCTTCTCCCTCTCCCTCTGCCAGCCGCTCCCCCTCATTGTGCTCTCTCTCTCTCTCTCTCTGTTAAATAAATAAATAAGTAAATAAGTAGGTAAATAAGTAAGTAAGTAAGTAAATAAATAAATAAAATCTTAAAAAAAAAGGATATAATCAAAGGACATATGATGGAGGATGTGTGGAGTAGAGTCAAGGGTAAAAATTCCTTCTTTTTCCCCTTCTTCCCTGCCTTCTGGCAGTCACTCAGCAGATATTTGAGAGGCTTTGTGGGCAATGTGGAGATACCCGGGACAGCATTTTTCTGAGAGAGAAATTTAGCAAACCAAAGTTCGTAACAAAGGGTGTGTGCTCTAAGTGCCAGGCACACTCTCAATGCCCAGAGGCAGGGAAGGTTGACCCAATGGATGGGAGGAAGGTAGCAATGGGTTAAAGATGGGTTAAAGATCTGAACTGGAAACCCCCAAGAACAGCTACTTTTAAAACCTTTGTGTGGCTGTGTTGCTGTCTTACACGTCATGCAATTATCTGCTTTTGTGGCAGTTCTCATATTCATTCATTCAGTACTGGTTATGGGTCAGGCAGTGTGCTAAGTGTAGGTGTATAAAGTCGAAGACGACTGGCTTGGTCTCTGTCCACACAGAGCTCCCATTCTAGGAGTGGAAACAGACAAAAATAAACTATCTAAAAAATAGACAAAAATTCTAAATGGAGGTATAGACTTTAAAGAAAACAAATAAGCTGTGGTAGAGACTAACTTGGATGCAGTGTGATAGCATCTACTTTTGTGAAGGTGGCTGGGGAAGGCCTCCCTGAGAAAACGGAAGCTGCCATGTGTACTGAATCCCATTCTGTTTTAAGTGCTTTGCTCGTATGAACTACGTTAATCCTCACAACTCCATTTGAGAATGTATAATTATTAGACCATCTGACAAGTGAGGAAATAGGCATAGAGACAGTGAGTAAGTTGACACATAATCTGTCGGTGTGGAGACTGCATCCAAGTCTACGTGCCCAGGCCTCCCCGCCTGCTCTCTTGACCGCTCTGACAGCCATCTCCAGTCAAGGCGGAGGAAAGAGCCCATACAAAGCCTCTGCGACAGGCAAGTGCTTGAGCCTTAAGGCACTGCAAGAAGACCTGTGGACAGGGGCACAGGGCTGAGAGAGCTTGAGGTTGGAGATGGAGACAGGGGCCTGATCCTGAAGGTCCTCTGAGGACATGGTAGGGAGGGTTGGGCTGCATCCTCAGTACAGTGGAAAGTCACAGGTGGCTTTTAAGCAAGCCTTTAAAACAAGTAACTCTTGCCATGACTCGGAGAATGGACTGCAGGTGGGGAAGGCTGGAGGGAGATCAGCTTCCAGGAGGTCATGCAGTTTGGCAGTAGAGATGGGGCCGAGATTCTGACAGACTTTGGAGGTGGAGTGAACAGCACTTCACATGATAAAGTGCCCCCCCGCCCCATCCTCCCAGATGTGGTCGGAGGCTGACACCCCACCCAGCTCCTTTCAGAAATGTGTTAATACAGAAACCACTGTTCCAAATTAGAGCAGTCACTGAACGAGTCGAAAAGAACAGCATATGTTATGTACCTAGCACAATAGAACCACTGATGGTTGAGAGAAAGGTCCTTTTCTGGTGTAATATGTTGATTTCACAGATGAGAATACTGAACTCAGAGAAAGTAGGTGATTAACTGCTTAACTAGTCAGCTACCGACTTGGGAGTAAAATATATGTGCTCTTCCTTGATTCCACACAAGATGTAACTGGTTTCTACTTAAAACAGACAAACTTAACTTATAAGTTGATTTCCCACCAATACTAGGACATTGGAGTAGTATATCACAGGCCGAGCACTTTCTTAATTACTCACTTCTTCAATTTGGAATGGTTTCCTTTGAGGGCAACCATTCCCATTTCACAACACTTGGTGAAATGGTGTTCCTTCTGAGAATTTCCCTTCTCTCCTTCTATATGGAAACAGAAAGAAACAGAGGAAAGGACAAGTTAATAAGCTCACCTCTCATGTGACAATTACCCTTTTCTGCTCTCTTGTTTGCCTGCAGGAACTCTTGCCCTCGGTGTGAACAGGGCTCCTTCAGAAAGGGTCAGGGAACTTTGGAAGGCATTGGATTACAAGAAACATGCTTGAGGCAGAAAACAGGAGGAGGCTACATTTAGGCAAATGTCTCCTTTATCCACAGCCAATTAGAGTACCCCTGAAAAATTTTCTAAAGTATTCTTAAAGGAGCTAAGCAAGTCCTAGAGGGTTCAATTAATCTTACCATGGCCCTTCTGTCCAGTGAAAAATATTAAGTTATTTTGCAGTGCCGAGTGATTATTTGCCAGCTGAAACTTCAAGTGGAATTCATAACCGAAGCTGATGTCTGGGATCCGTGAATAAGCCAGGAATGAAGTGTATCCAAAGGCATCTGTGCCACTGAACCTGGGCTCAGTAATATTAATAGCTGTGGAAAAACCCAAACCAAATTGTTAAAATAAACCTGCACATGTACTTGTAAAAGGAGGGTTATATTTTGCTGATGTATCTGGCCAGAGACTCTGTTTACTATCACATTAATTAGACTTAAGTGCCCTTCAGCATTGAGCAACTAAGTGACTCAATGGGGAATTTCAAAACCAGAACAAAGGAAGTGCAGTGTTTTGAGATCCTGTATATAAACCTTTCACTCGCATACCCTTTATACATAATGAAGAATTTACTTAAAAAAAGAACCCCTATATTTTGAGGAGTAATTTTTGAAATAAAAAAAGATCACTGGCAAAGTATTTGCCCAGGTGCTTTGTATACATGATCTGACATCTGAACACTGGCTGTGACTTAGACAGGAACTCAACAGCTTGAAACTCTGCTTTTCTAGTCCTGCACATCCGTGAGAGCCAAAGCCATAGGTCGGGTTGGGAAGGCCAAGACATGGGCAGGAAACAGATCGCTTTCCATCACCATGTTGTCGATGACCAGAACTGTTCTTTAAGTAGAAATCTTTGTTTCAAAAAATATGTTTTTTCTTGTTCTGTTAAGATGCTTGTTAAAAAAATGAAAGCATGGGTTTCAATAGGACTGAAACCGTAGGGAGATTTAGTAGAAACCGAAAATGGTTAAAAACGAAGTTCAAGAGCCAGTGTGGACAAAATAGAACTTAATTGAGGGGTACTCTTAGCCAGCTAGGCTCTTTTCATCCTGCCTCTAATCTTGTTTCCAACTTTTCTCTTTTCTGCTCTGTTTTGTTTGTAAATAGTCCCAACTGGCTTCTATTTCCCCACTGCAAAAGGACCACAGGAAATGGGAAGGGGGCTTTTGATCCCTATCCCTGTCTGTCTGTTAGGGATGGTATTCCCAGGTTAAAAGATGTTTCTAGGATTTATTTTTAATAGTTGAAGGCAGCTTGATAGAGGGAAGAAAAGGTTTTTTTGATTACCTTATATTGCTCTCTTCTTCTCAAGAGATGTTGCCTCTCCTGGGAAGTTGTAAAACTAGAATTTTTATAAGCCTTAAGAAATATCCTCACTCTGGTACCTAATGCTTAAAACAAAACACTTGTTATATCTGGTTATAATTGTTTATACAGCAGATAATTGTACTATCCTGGGAAAAGTGATTCCACTTATTAGAGGCTTTTATTTCTGCTTGTTTCATACAACTATTCAGGTAGGGTAACTGTATGGAATCAGCTGAATAAGATTTCACTACAATCTCATTAGTTTAGGGGCACTTGGGTGGCTCAGTGGATGAATGTCTGCCTTTGGCTCAGGTCAGGTCGTGATCCTGGGGTCCTGGGAGTAAGTCCTGCTTTGGGCTCCCCGCAGGGAGCCTGTTTCTCCCTCTGCCTATGTCTCTGCCTCTCTCTGTGTCTCTCATGAAATAAAATCTTTTAAAAAAAACCTTATCAGTTTATTCTTTGGATAAGTGTTCTTTTTCCCCAAACTCACCAGAATCCAAAACATGATTGTGAGACATATCACCTCTTATATTTATTTTTTATCTAATGAAGTAATTTATGGTTTGTGTTCCAGAGGCAATACATCTACGGTCTTCCTATCAGGGATTTTGCTTGCAGTAGTACTGTAGGTAGGATGGTTGAAGGAAATGAAATGTACTGGAATTGAAACAAAATAAAAAACCGAGTGTTTTGATGTTGCCATTAAAAAAGACAGTATTCAACTAAATGCTAAAATAGAGGAATTTTTTTTAAGTAATGACTCAACAATATTTCTTCCAGTTTATAATTTACAACTGGGACTACTTATCGATTTAGTACTACATTTAGGTTAGATCAAGAGATATACCTTGTAGGTATTTCGCTATCAGATTCTATGCTAGATGCTGGTAACACATAGATAATAAAGCACCATCCTAAGCCTCAAGGAACCAGTGTGTGGTCAATTAATGTATCCACATGAACTGGATGGAAAGTTGAGTTGAAAGCTGATGAGCAGCAATTTACCTGGCAGATGAAAAGGAAACATCATTTCAGGTAGAAAGAATAGCATATTTTCAGGTAGGGAGGCCCAAACAGTGTGTCATACTCGAGCAGCTCACAGCATATGTCAATTTTAGAATGAAGTTTAAAAAGGAAAAGTACAAGCAAATGTAATGAGATAGTCAGATGAGGGTCAGATTATGAAGGGCTTGATATTTTCTCTATAATCTTTGAGTGGTTGGGCAATGGTCAGAGTTGCCTCTTTGAAATATCACTCTAGTCATGAAATATGAAGGCTGGATTAGATGGAGAGAGTGAGGACCAAATTTTAAGAACAAAAATGAGGACTTTGATGACACCAAGAAATCTAACAATGAGCTAAGCTTACACTGAATTATAAATGTGAGGAAATATATAGGTCAGTCATGGAAAAAGGTAATGGTGTGGTATTTATATAAACAGTGAACAGAAATGTATCCAATAAGAATAAGTTTATAACACAATTTCATACCACTGAAAAGAAGGACAATGTTTACTGAAGACTGAAGATAACTATGCCCACAGGAAAAAATCCATCACACTCTGCACATTTCTTAGTCTAAAGCTACACCGTCAAATAATGTCGACACTCACCACATGTGGCTGTTGAGTACTTGAATTGTGGCTAGGTTGGCTGAGATGGAGAAAATAATGTAAAATATTTTTTTTTCCAAAAAATTTATTTATTTGAGAGACAGATAGAGAGACAGAGAGAACGTGAGGGCACGTGCTTGCAGTGTGGAGAGGCAGAGGGAGAGAGAGTCTTAAGCAGACTTTGTGCTGAGCATGGAGCCTGATGTGGGGCTTGGCCTCATGACTGTGAGATCACAACCTGAACCAAAACCAAGAGTTCAATGCTTAACCACTTAGGTGCCCCAAGAATATAAAATATGTTATTAATAATATTTTATATGCATTAAATATTGGGTCAAATAAAATATATTGTTAAAATAATTTTCACCTGTCTTTTTTATTTTTAAAAATGTTGCTACTAAAAAAATGAAACTACACAGGCAACTCATATTCTACTGAATAACACTGTAGAAAGAATCACATGCCTCTGGGCAGGTAAGTTATTTCTCTAAACTGTTAGCTATGATTTACATCAAGGGGCTCTGTTTTAGCAACTCTGAGCCTGTGAAAAGATGGGGTTTCCAAGGGAAGAACAGGAATCAGGAGAATTGGACAAAGAATGTCTAGCCCACTGTGAAGAATCCTCGGTGTCCCTTACCCACACTGTTTTCATCCTGCTGGTTTAGGCCGGAGAACACGGAGGGACCCTGATTAGACAAAGAGGACTTTCAACCTCACAAATTATTCTTTCCAGCTCTTGGAAGTAAGCCCTTTATGATCTTCAACCAGGCAACATTTGGTTAATTTGATTACTCTATTACACAAATTCCCAAATCAGACTTCTAGAAGCATCAGTCGTCATCAAACCAGTAGAATGAACAGATTGTAATGGGAATATTTTAGGGCTATTAAATGAATTTTTTTTCTTTTGTAATCCCTAGTTGCCTCATGGTTTCCATATGTGAACTTCTGCATTTTTTCTTCAGTTCTGTTAAAGTTTTAGCAATAGACTGGAACCACGAGGAAGAAAGGGGGGATGTTGGGATTTGAACTAAGTATTAATTATTTACTGTGTGGAGTAAGGGAACAAAATCACTAACAGCAGTCTGGGAACATTTCAGGCAGTCAAAAAGCCTTATGTATCTCAACATCACCTAGGGTCATTAAAAATTCTACCAACCTTCAATGATGGGAGAACATCTTAATCTTTTTCTATAATATCATGCTCGTTTGCAGGCTCATTGTGAAATCTTTGTACAACATATTATGCTCATGGAATACATTTTAGCAAAAATTACCACAGAAAGGGTATAAACTTCTGTCTTCTAGGAATTTCCTGTGGCAAAATTTCCTCATTCCCAATCAGGACAGAGAAATAGCACATGATTGTTTTAAATGTACCTGTACTTTTTTTTCTTTTAAAAATATCCTGTGGTTAGTCCTCTTACCTGAATTATTGACTTTTTTTTTTTAATAGAGGTGACCAAGATGAGCTACTGGGATGTGGGAAGAAGACAAATAGCAGCCAGACTCAGAATACCTTCCTTTTGACTCTGCAGTCAGAGATGCCTCCTGAAGCCCGCCAGCTGGCGGGGACATGAGGTATTACACATCTTGGTGATGGAAGAGAGGCCACTCGATGTAACCAGCTCAGACTTGATTTTGGATTTCCTTACTTTCTAAGTAAATTTGGGCAAGTTAACTTCTCTGTTTTAGTTTATTCATGTGTAAAATGAGAATAGTAAGAGTATCCAACTTCTTGTGAGGGTTGAGAAAAGCATGTGGCTGAAGGAAACACATCTGAACTAACCACAAGTCTCAAGTGAGTGAGCCTCTTGCACAAGCTCTGTAATCCTACCCCATTTTCCCAGGCAAGTCACTAAAGCAACTAATTTATACCTCCTCTTCCCCCTCTAACATCTAACATTCATTGTTTCTCAGTCGATGATTTTGCTTCTTATTTCATTGAGGAATGTAACCTAAGAACAGAGAACTGCCCCATTCTTCTGCCATCAAACCCGCCCTGCCTCAGAGCTTTCATCTGGATTCATATATTCTGCCTTTTTTTTCTGGTTACAAGGCTGACTCTGCCTGGGTATTGAATCCATCCTTCATCTGCCCTTAGAAAGGCATCATTCCTGCAATTCTTTTCCATTTCCCGGGAGACACCAAATTCTTCTTCTTTATTGAATCATTCTCTTCAACATTAAATATGCTAAAATCTCTCCATCTGAAAGACTGCTTCCTCAACTCCTCGGTCTTCTCTACTACTCCTTGTTTTTCTACCATTCTAGTAAGAGTCTCCTAAAGAGTATCTGTGTTGACATTTTCTTTTCTTTCCTTCTTTCCTTCTTTCCTTCTTTCCTTCTTTCCTTCCTTCCTTCCTTCCTTCCTTCCTCCCTCCCTCCCTCCCTCCCTCCCTCCCTCCCTCCCTTCCTTCCTTCCTTCCTTCCTTTTTTTTCTTCCACCCATTCATTCTTGATTTCTTTCCAGCCAAGTTATCCTCTCTCTTTCCTTTAAAACTTCAGATGTGAAGGTCATGAGTGACCACCATCTTTTAAAATTCAATGCTAATTCTCTGTTTTCTTCTCATTCAATATCTCAGGTGCAGTTGACACAATTGATGATTTCTTTCTCTTGAAATGCTTTCCTCATTTGATTGTCATAATATCCTTCCTAGTATTCTTCCTGCCTTCAACTGCTCCCTTCATTCTTCTTTCTTTCAGTTGTCTCCATTTGCCATCATTATCTCCTCGTATGTACCAACTACAGGAGGATGCCTCCTGAATGAGAGTCTTTATCCTTGATTTTTTATAAGTGCTCCACATTCATATATCCCACTATCTACTAGATATTTAATATACATTTGTATGACCAATAGGAATCTCAAACTGAACATACACAAGACGGAACTCTTTATTCTCATATCTGTATCACCTCTCCTCCCAACCACATCTCTTCCCCAGTCTTCTCTGTCTTTGTTCAGAACAAAAACTAGTCATAACCTTTTTAAAAAAATTATTTATTTATTCATGAGAGACACAAGGAGGGAGAGAGAGAGAGAGAGAGAGAGAGAGGCAGAGACACAGGCAGAGGAAGAAACAGGCTTCCTGTGGGTAGCTCAATGCAGGACTCAATCCCAGGATCCTGGGATCACACCCTGAGCCAAAGGCAGATGCTCAGCCACTGAGCCACCCAGGTGCCCAACTAGTCATAACCTAAATTGTTTCTTTCTCTGCCACATCAACAGATGACTGGAAAATCCTATTCATTTTCAAAACATACCCCGAGTCTCACTACTTCTCACCACCTCCATCAATACACCAGAGCCTACTGCACTATTCTCTCTAGCCTGGACTACTGTTGGCTTCTTTACTAGTTTCCCTTGCCACCCTTGTCCCTTGCAGTCTCTCTTTCATACTGTAGCTACTGTGGACTTTTAAAAATTAATTGCATACTTAAAAGTCCTCTAGTGTTTTCCCTCAAATTTAGAAATTAAAAAAACCTGAACTCTTTAGCATAGCCTCAAATCCCTACTCTCTGTATTTATTTTATACCCATTTCTTCTTGCTCATTCTGCTCCAAACCGGCTAACTTCTTTGTGTTTCTGAAACAAACCAAACACGCTCCTAGCTTAGAGCTTCTGTTCCTCTAGTTTCCAATGCCTGAAACATATTCTCCCCCAAAAGATGCATGGCTTGCTCCATTACTTCCTTCAAGGCTCTGCACAAGTATCTCCTCCTCACAAGGGTCTTCCCTAACCACTCTACTAAATTATTAATTCCTCCTACCCCCATTACTCTCTAGTTCTTTAACCTGCTCTGTTTACCACAGCCTTATTACATAATATACCATTTGTTTATTTTTTACTGTCTCTCTCCCCAGTTAGATTGTTGGGCTCATCAGGGCAGAGATTGCCTGTCCTTCACCAAGTCCAGGGCATAAAACAGTGCCTGGACTCAGGTAGGGATAGGATACATCTTTATCAAATGGTTGAGTGAACGTGTATAAAGGGTTTACCGTAGTGTTGAAAAAATAGTGACACTGATGTTATATTTCTGCTGTTATTGTTTATTTAATATCTTAATTGTTCTGTTCTTAGGTCATTAAAGAAAGAACTGGATCTGTTGGATGAGTTTGGGAAAAGGAATTTCTGTACCATCCTACCAATGCTAACCATTGCTTGTTTGCTTTTCCCCCCATCTTTTTAGTCATTTGCTTATAATGAATATTTTTGGATTTTCGCAAAGATATTAGAATCTCAGTTTTTCAAATGTGGGCCAAAATTCAAATAATAATTCTGTATTGATACTGGAAATCAAGGAAAAGACCCCCAACTTCACAAATCAGTTGTTTTTCATAACTATGTTTCAAACATAACTATAATTTCACATGCTTTTTCTTTTAAAATTGTTTTATGTTTAATATTTGATAATAATGTCTTTTGAACTTTAAGATTAAAATACTAACTTATGTTTCTTGGGGGCAATTGATAGTTATTGACAGAAATTTTTAGCTTTTCATGACAAAATATCTGTATGATTCTCTCACAATCTTGTTTGAAATTTTATAATATGGACTTGGGAAAAGTTCCTTAAGTTCATTAAAGAATTCTTGAAAATGTACAGTGTTTTCAGGATAGACTGTGTTGTCTAAACTATTTTTCTAAAATAAAGCTCTTTGCTCTATTTTTATACAAATACAAAAGACAAGAAGAAAACAAAATAAAACTATTGTTGATTTTTACTTGGATTCTGTTTTCTATCTAGGCCATTGTATATAAACTTAGCCGACTGGACACCAGGGAGCGCTGAGCTAGTAAAAATGCAGTTCAGTTCTTCCCTCTTTTATTATGTATTTTAATGAAGCAAGCAGATGGTAGATGGATTTCCCCCTGGAAACTGCTGAGTTTGAAAGACTTTGGTATGCCAGTTTTGCAAGAATGGTGTTTAGCAGCATAGACTACCTCGGAATATACATTTAACTTTGCCAGGAAAAAATTCATATACCCTTAGGCAGATGGATAAATCTGCAAAAATACAAGACCACTGCTTGCCTCTCTAGCTTTCTTTTGTAGATTTGAGTGTAAACATCTTTCTTCTCTCTTTGTTTTTAACTTTTTCTTAGTAATATAGCAATAAATTTAGCTCAATATCCTTTATAAATGCAATTAGGGTATAAAACTATATACACGATTGCTGTTGTTTCTATTTCTATTGTTGAATAAGCTCCCTCTCGAGCATGCTTCCACACTGTTCAGTATTAACATTTAGAAATAAAAGAGTAGTAACTTACAAATGTAATTTTCATTTTCACTTAAGAGAAAAATAAGTCTCTCCTAAGATGTTATTAACAGTAATAGGTGATGATGACTTATACAGAAAACATATACTTACCTATTCTTTCTGAACTCAAGGTAATACTCAATATATGAATAAAATCAAGCTCTCTATTCAAATGGATATATAATATTCAATTCACTCCTAGGTGAATTGAAAAAACATGAAATAAATATCATTGGTTGATTGCCAATTCCGGCTTATACTAAATCATTCAAACATTCTGTGTAGATACAGAATTCCACCATTCTCACTTCTCTTTCTAGTTGTCAGAGAAAAGCTAAGAACAAACAGAATTTTACATTAAGATAAGAAAACTGATGAAAATGTGGGGCATCATTATTTCCACCAGCAAAAGAAATAGTAAAGGATCAGGATCTGAAGCAGCAGTCTTTTTAGCTGTGTAATTCTTAGAAATTAGTGCCATCTTCTGGCTTCTCAAAGTATTACTTTCAAGCCAAACCAGATAGAGTAGGATTTTTCACAGTACCATGAAATGTCAAAGAAGAAAAATCCCCAGAAGATATGGGTCACATTGTGGATCTTACAGCTTATGGCATGAACTTTGAGAATGGTATCATTTATCTGTTATTCACATTATATAAACAATGCAGATTTATACGGGACTAAATATGCTTTGTAGTTTTTTTGTATGACAAAGTAAAATTCCCAGATATCACACATGGAATATTTGAGAACTGATGTATTTGGAACACTTTTCTCATTCTTAAGTCATGAGTTTCTTCAAGTTAATGGATTTTTAGTTAAGAAATTAAGAAACATCAAGGTTGGAGTGGGTCATAATTCAAGTTCAGGGGAAATGTTAAAAAAACTTTTTAATCTATTCTTTTTTAAGCCATGGATATATAAACATATTTTTATATACTCCAAAGTAATAAAAAATAGCAATGATAATAGCTGCTGTGTTCTAGTTGTTAGGTGCCCTCTCTGAATTATTTTATTTCTCATGGTGCACCAAAGAGATGTTCTTACTCTTATATTTCTACCTGATAGATAAGGCTCAGAGAGGTTAGGCCACACAGCAAAATAATGGCAGAGTTAGGATTTGAACCCCAAGTCATCTGATTCCAAAGCCTGTGTTCTTTATAATGATGGGTGGGATATTCATGATGTTGGCTGATTTAAGGATTATTGATACATATTTATATTATTCAAGTTTGTATCCAAATTGATTTCATACAAATTTGTCTTATTTCCTTGTCCATGTCCTTGGACCCAAGAAAATTGGCAGTAGTCTTATATTCTCTCTTTCAGATTTAATCGAAATGTAAATACATTTAACTGCCCTGCAGTGCCAACTATTTTACTGGTACTCAATATATACCAGTGAATTTATCAATAGGTAAGTTTTAATAGGAACATAATTATTTAATAATATGCAGAGAATATAAGTGAAAAGTAGTGGTTAAAAGATCAGTATGTTTGTAAAGTTTTCTAAGTGTTTGAATATTTGACATGCACACATATTTATATTCCAGATGATTAACTATAATTTTCATTTTGTTTTGGCATTATGGAGAAATAGTTTAGAAGAAGCAAAATCTAGCAAGGACCCCCAAAATAAAGATGATTTATCAATAAAGCTGATTTATCAAAATAATAAGGCTGATGTACTCTGTGAGAAAGACGTAAGAAATATGTACTAGAGATACTAGTGGGAAATTATTTTTAAGACATCTATAGTTTAACTGTTGATGTGCTGGAAAAAAGCAGTAGTATATTGCAAAACAATAACATTTCTGGGGACTACAACACCTGACGTTTCAAATGCATAGAATAAAGGGAAGATTTTATGTTAATAAATATGGTATGAGAGATTATTCTAAGTCATATTCCTAATAAAACAAAAAAATCATCAGTCATAATTTGTGTTGTTTAAATTTTGCATAAGAGTATTATTTTTGAATGGAAAATATCTTATATATAAAAGCCCCAGGACTTCATGTACTAATAGTGAGTAAGTACCTAATTCAAACTATAATGGTATATAACAAAACTACACAAAAAGGACTAGAATATTAAGAATTAGAGGCATAATATGCAAACAACAATTAGGAAACATAATGAAATAAAATATTTTATTTGTTATGGCATGAAATGCCTGGAATAAAACTTACCTATTAGGTTTCTTAAAGGTTATACTCAACAGAAACTGACTCTGGCTATCCTGAGCAGGAAAGGAATTTATGGGCAGGTGATAGGCTAGCTCATGGAATCAACAGGAAGACTGGAGAACTGGTGGGTAGATATTTCTGGTTGGCTGAAATAAAGGGACGTTGGCAATTCAAACATAGCCAAGTTCACATTGTGTGAACAGTGTCATCAGAATGTAGTCATTGTTATCTCTAGGGCTGGGGACAGCTATGTGGCCACCTCAGCTACAAATAATTTTTAAGTATCATTCTCTCTTTGGATGACTTTCTTACCATTTGAATCCCAGGGTATCTCATCAGCCTATCATAGGTCATGTGTGTGCACATAAATAGGAAGGAAGTGCTGTGTAGCCAAAAACAAAAACAAAACACAATAACCAATAGATGTCTCTCAGAGACCGTTGGTTATTTAGTGTCAATACACATTCTTTTTCTAGTACTTGCATTTTCAAATTAAAACTTCCTTCTGTGACAAAGGAGCCAGGAATATACAATGGGAAAAAGACAGTCTCATCAATAAATAGTGTGGGGAAAACTGGACAGCCACATGCAGAAGAATGAAACTAGACCATAGAGGGTAAGCTTCTTGACATTGGTCTAGGCAATGTTTTTTTGGATTTGACACCAAAAGCAAAAGCAACAAAAGCAAAAATAAACAAGTGGGACTATAGCAAACTAAAAAGCTTCCACACAGCCAAGGAAATGATCAACAAAATAAAAAGACAACCTCCTAAGTAGGGGAAAATACTTGCAAATTATGTATGTGATAAGGGGCTAATATCCAAAAAATATAAAAAATTCATACAACTCAATAGCAAAAAGAAAAAAATCTGATTTAAAATTGGGCAGAGGATCTGAATAGGCATTTTTTCAAAGAAGACGTACAAATGACCAATTGGCACATGAAAAGGTATGCAACATCACTAATCAGGAAAATACAAATCAAAACCACAATGAGATATCACCTCACACCTGTCAGAATGGCTACTGTCAAAATGACAAGAAATAACAAGGGTTAGTGTGGTTGTGGGGAAAAGGCAACATTGTGCACTCCTGGTAGGAATGTAAATTGGAGCAGCCACTATGAAAAACAATATGCAATTTTCTCAAAAAGTTAAAAATCGAACAAGCCATATGATCCAGTAATTCTTCTGGGTATTATCCAAACAAAATAAAAACACCAACTGAAACAGATACATTTTCATATTCACTGTGGCATTATTTATAGTAGTCGGGATATGGAAATGACCTAAGTGTCCATCGTTGGTGAAGGAATAAAGAAGATGTGGTATATATATGTATAATGGAACATTATCCAGCCATAAAAAAGAAGGAAATCTTGCCATTTGTGACAACATGGATGGACCTTGACGGCATTAACTTAAGTGAAATAAGTCATACAGGGAAAGACAAATACTGTTAGTCTCACTTATGTATGGAATCTAAAACAAACAAAAACTGAGCTCATAAACACAGTGAATATACTGGTGGTTGCCAGAGGCAGGAGGAGGAGGAACAAAATATGTGAAGGGGGTTAAAAGGTACAAGCTTCCAGTTAGAAAATAAAAGTCACAGGGATGTACCATAGAGTATGATGACTATAGTTGATAATACTGTATTCTATACTTGAAAGTTGGTAAGAGAGTAGATCTTGAAAGTTCTCATTGTTTGAGAAAAAATTTATGACTATACATGGTAACAGGTGTTAATTTGACTTATTATGATGATCATTTTGCAATATATACAGATAGAGAATCATGATATGGTACACCTGAAACTAATCTAGTATTATGTCAATTATATCTCAATAAAAACAAAAAGCAAGACAAAACAAAAACTTCCTTCTGACATAATGCAACAATCTTACATAATTTTCAAAAGCCACTCTCTTTTCCAAAATGGAGTCTTTTTAAAGTCTTTTCTTTGATTGCATTTTGTTGCAAGTAAACAATCTCTGCATAGTGGCCATTTTTTCCTCATTTTATGTTGTGATCCTGTCCTATTATGGATAAGGTCTCAATAGTACTAAACCCAAGTGCTTTATATAGAGACCAGGGTGCACATGACTGCTGTAATGATATGTGTGACTTTTAGGTGACAAAATCAAAGGTGCTGCTAATACTACTTTGGTTTGCTGCTCATCAGAGTTGACAAGAGGTGGTCCAAAGGAAGGAACTTGATATGGATAGCTAATTATAATGGGGGAACAAGAAAGACAAAGGAGGATGGTGAGGCCACACAGACACTGGCAATAGCTAAGCAGGTGACAGCAGCTGCCATCACTAAGGCTGACAGGACAAGAGTAAGGCCTGGTGTTTCTGAAAGCCCAAGAGCCAGACCACCTGGCAGAAGCTAGATCCTTCCCTGGGGCTGCTCATCAGGACATGGGACCAGGGGTGGGAAGGCCAGGAACCAATGGAGGAATCGGCCACTTGTAGACATGCCACCTGAAGCAGGGGATGGGAGAGAAATACTCTGGATTTTCTCTTCCTCCTACCCCCCCTCCCCCGGTCTTCTTCCTTTTGTAGGGAAAATGAGACATGGATCTTGGAGAAAAATAGGCAAGTGCCTGGTACACATTGCAATGAAAGCAACCCTGAGGCTACAATCCTTATTTCCAAAACTGGCCAGAAGGCCACTTCTGATCTTGTCCCTCTGCTCCTTGAATGCTATTTCCTTTCATGTAGGGGAAGCAAATTTAAATTCTTCCCTCTGTCTTCTTACGTGAGCCCTGACACTGATGAGAGTGTATGCTTGGTGTGATGATGCAAGCCTTCCTTCCTGAGAGCCCCAGCCATGATGGGCCTGCAGTTTAGGGCTTCATGAGGCCTCTATTAACTCTTACTGCTGGATGTGTGAGGTACCCCAGGGTGGACTTCTTGCCTTTTGTAGGTATGCATATGTGTGTGTATGTGTGTGTGCACCTACATCATGGCCTCCTTTAGTACTCTAGTGAAGCCAATGGCAATGCTCCTCAGAGTAATGTTTCTAGGGGTGCCCGGGTGGCTCAGCTGGTTGAGTATCTGCTCTCTGCTCAGGCCATGATCTCAGGATCCTGGGACTGAGCCTTGCATTGGGCTCCCTGCTCAGAGGGGAGTCTCCTCCTCCTTCTCCTTCTGCCTGACGCTCACTGCCTACTTGTGCTCTCTGTCTGTCAAATAAATAAATAAAACTTTTTAAAAAAATCTTAAAAAAATAATGTTTCTAGATTGATGAAGTAAAATACATACGATTATAAAAGAACCTCACCTTTTTGAAATATACTTAATAAAATATACCAAGAACTTTGTAATCAAGTAAAATTATGCTTCTTTCATAATTCATATAAATAACAAGATCTAGCAGCAGGTAGAATGACCAGCAATTTCAAATTGCAAGCAACACAAAAATATTTTAATAGAGTGTACAACAAATTGTAATATAAAGAGATCTGATTTCTTCCCATGATAAAGTACAGTTATTGCTGACATGACTGGATTGTTGCTGCCATTCATAATTAAGAATTTGTTAAATTTCTGTTGCAGGTGTAAAAAGATGTAGTTTTTTCCCCTCATCCACATTCACAGCTTCTTTGACCTAGAGAATCACCTGACTTCTGTCAGAATACTTTTCCCTCACATGCCAACACACCTCAGTGTTTGCTTAAACTCTCCCTTCTTACTGAGGTCTATCTTGTCCTACTTTGCCCATTACATTTAATCTCACCTTTCCCTTGTGCCATGTAACTTTAAAAATGCTGTCTTGACCCAGTTTGGAGGCCCTGGTGAAAGGCTGTTCAGTTCCTTTCTTGAGAAGCTGAGTCCACACTTGTGGGCACTCCACTCGCTTGTTAGGCTCCGGAGAACTTACTTACGCAACCCCCTGATCCCCGGGGCCAGGTACCAGACAATAGGAACAGCCACTGTTTCTCAGAGCCCAGGAGATTGTTCAAAAGAGCCAATCCACAGGCACCCTTGAAATCTCAATCACTCCAGTTGCCACATATAAACTGTCTTCTATAGCTCTGGGTTGCTGTTAACACCATCCTTTGTACACAACCCAGTGTGTGGCCCTGTGTGACAACCTTCTTTTGTTTGGGGCTGTAAGTGGCCAAAAGTTCCACCTTTCATCCATTTGAGTGCATTGTCCTGCCATCAAAAAAAAAAAAATCTTTAAAACTTATAAAACAATTTGATTTCTCCTTGGCATATCCTTTCTCTCCTTTTCTTCTCTACTTTTTTGTTTACCTGGTTTGTTTGTTCACCCTTAGTGTTGATTACCTTTTAACAATTCCCTAGAAAGTCTCACCCCACAGTGGAATGGGAAGTTTAAGGTGGGATCTCATTTTTGTTCTCTGCTGTGTCCCAAGCACGTGGACAGTGTCTGACACATAACAGGCTCTCCATGTAGCGAATGAAGTCAGGGATCTCCATCCTGTGCCCTCTTGTGGTCACTCTGGGCAACATCTTCGCTTGAAGGACATAAACCTTTTGTGCATGAACAAAGTACAAGATAGGTGGCTATTGTAGTTTCTGATTCAATGGGGACATTACTGGCTCTCTTGGTAAGAGCTTTTCTCTTTTGGAGGCCCAAAGCTTCTAAGCTAGTGGAGCTCAGACATATGGAAAGGAGAAAAGTTGTGAGGAGGTGTTCAGGGGTAATCATGAGAGGGATTACCCTTCTGCAACTGCATGGTTCCTGAATCTGTGTAAGAAGGCTGTGGAAGGTAGTGTTGCATACTAGTGATGGCTACAAAGCATACCTGGCGTCTTGCAAAACGGCATCATGATCCTGATAGGTGGCTCAGGTGGTGCTGTTATAGACTATTTTGCCATTTGAAAAGCCATTCTAAAAACCCAAAATAAACTACTGGAACTACATCAAAATAATAAGCTTTTGCACAGTGAAGGAAACCATCAACCAAACAGGAAACCTACTGTATGGGAGAAGATATTTGTAAGTGATTTATCTGATAAGGGATTAATATCCAAAATATATACAGAACTTAAACAACTCAACACCAAAAAAATAATCTGATTAAGAAATCAGAAGAGGATCTGAATAGATATTTTTCTAAAGAAGATGTACAGATGGCCAACAAACATGAAAAAATGCTCAACATCAGTGATCATTAGGGAAATGCAAATCAAAACCACGAGATATCCACCTTACATCTGCCCAAATGACTAAAATGAATAAACAAAAAAGATAAGAAATAGCAAGTGTTAGCAAGGATGTGAAGAAAAAGGAACTCTTTTTTTTTTAATTTTTATTTTATTTATTTATGATAAGCACACAGTGAGAGAGAGAGAGAGGCAGAGACACAGGCAGAGGGAGAAGCAGGCTCCATGCACCGGGAGCCCGATGTGGGATTCGATCCCGGGTCTCCAGGATCGCGCCCTGGGCCAAAGACAGGCGCTAAACCGCTGCGCCACACAGGGATCCCGAAAAAGGAACTCTTGTACACTGTTGGTGGCAATGTAAATTGGTACAGCCACTATGGAAAATGTATGGAAGTTTCCTCAAAAATTAAAAATAGAAATGCCAGGGGATCCCTGGTGGCTCAGCGGTTTAGCGCCTGCCTCTGGCCCAGGGTGTGATCCTGGAGTCCAGGGATCGAGTCCCACGTCGGGCTCCCTGCATGGAGCCTGCTTCTCCCTCTGCCTGTGTCTCTGCATCTCTCTCCCTCTTTCTGTGTATCTCATGAATAAATAAATAAAAATCTTAAAAAAAATGGAAATGCCATACTATCCAATTTTTCACTACTGGGTATTTACCTGAAGAAAATGAAAACAGTAATTTGAAAAGATATATACATCTTTAAGTTTATTGCAGCATTATTTATAATAACTAAGACATGGGAGCAACCTAAATGTTCACTAACAGACGAATGGATAAGGAAGATGTGGTATATATTACGCTGCCATTGAAAAGAATGAAATTTTGCCATTTGCAATGATGTGGATGGAGCTAGAGTATTTATGCTAAGTGAAATAGGTCAGAGAAAGACAAATACATGATTTCGCTGATATGTGGAATCTAAAAAAAAAACCCAAATGACTAATGAACAAACAAAAAGCAGAATCAGACCTATAAATACAGAGAACAAATGATGGTTGCCAGAGGGGAGAAGGGTGGGGGGATGAGCAAAATGGGTGAGGACGGGGAGTGGGAAATACAGGCTTCGGGTATGGAAAGAATAAGCCACAGGGATAAGAGGCCAAGTATTAGAAATACAGTCAATGATACTGTAACAGTGTTACATGGTGACAGATGGTTGCTACATTTGTGGTTTAGCATCCCATAATGTATAAACTTGTGGAATCACTGGGTTGTATGCCTGAAACGACTGTAACATTCTATACCAACTATACTAAGACAAACTAACAAACACAACAGCTTTTTGATGGTAAGTTTCTTAACAAGACCAGTATCTGTCATTACTTAATTTCTTTTCCTGTAAAAAAACACAAAACCCGTTGATTAGAAGTAATGTTGCTCAGAATACCATGATGCTTTATGCTGTACTGACTGAGTTATCAGTAGAAGTGCCGGAGGAAGCATGGCTGGTAGAACAAATGATCAGGCTGAAGGACAAACTCTTGCCCTTCCCACAATGTAATCAACCTGCCACTGAGGGTAGTCCCTGAAGCCCTAAGGCTATATCAAGGGTCAGGATTGTTTGTAGCCATTGGGAAATGAAGATTCAGAGGTGCCACTTCTGAAATCATTTTTATTAGGCAAAGTCAATGCTGAGGCTTCACATCACCTCAGATTCTTCTACCACAACCATTTCCACGTGCAGCCAGATTGCGTTCTAAATCCTCCAACAACCTCTATTTCTTCCAACAAAAAAATACGTGTAATATTTTTCTCACATCCATTCCAGTCATAGGTATCATCGCTTTTTCTAGGTTTTGACAGATTGATGAGAGTGATTTGTCTAGATACTACTTCAATCACATTTCTCTGATTACTAGTGAACAACTTTTATACGTTGGCTATCTCTTTAGTGCAATACATTAGTATCCTTTACTCATTTTTTCTTTTGAGTTTATTTTCAGAACTCTTAAGAACTGTCGATATTATATTCTTTTTCTATCACATTGCAAGTAGTTTCTCCAAATCTTTGTTTTTCTACTGGCTTTAGATGTGATACTCTTTGCAACTCAAACTTTACTTTTTAAAATATTCTTTTTCTTTAAATTTATGATAGTCACAGAGAGAGAGAGAGAGAGAGAGAGAGAGAGGCAGAGACATAGGCAGAGGGAGAAGCAGGCTCCATGCACCGGGAGCCCGACGTGGGATTCGATCCCGGGTCTCCAGGATCGCGCCCTGGGCCAAAGGCAGGCGCCAAACCGCTGCGCCACCCAGGGATCCCTACATTTCATTTTAGTACATAATGTAAGAGAGGTCCTACTTATTTTTTTTTTCCAGTTGGAGAACAGGTTGTGCCGGTTCCATTTATTACACAAGACGTTCATTATTGAGTAATTTTGTCATCCACTGTATTATCATATATACTGGGATCTTTTGCTGGCTTGTCTCTTTGTCCTACTGACATAGTTTTATCTTACTATGGCACGACCATATTAATAATGATGATAGTGGTTTAACGTGCATTCTTATATCTGGCAAGGCAAGTTGCCCTCACATTTCTTCTCTTTAAGATATTTTTACTGGATCATAATGGGTTACTTTTACATATATTATTCTATGTAAGGTTCAAAAGCTGTGAAATTTTATTGGAATTCTTTTTTATATACTATATTTGAGAAAATTGTTTTTTTTTTTTTTTTTTTTTTTTTGGCATTTTCTTCCCATCCAGGAATGTGGTATTTTTTTTTCCTAGCCACTCATGTCTCATTTTAACATCACTAAGGTTTTATCATTTTCTACATAGAAGTCCTGGACCTTTCTCATGAAATTTATTATAAATATTTTGTGATATTTTTGGTCACAATTGTGAGTAAAAATAATTTTTTACTTCTACATCTAGGTTGGAGGGCACCTGGATGGCTCAGTTGGTTAAGCGACTGCCTTCAGCTCGGGTAGTGATGGTAGGGTCCTGGGATTGAGCCTCACATTGGGCTCCTTACTCAGCGGGAAGTCTGCTTCTCCCTCTCCCTCTGCCACTCTCCCTGCTTGTGCTTTCTTGCTTGCATTCTCTCTCTCCATCAAATAAATAAAATCTTAAACAAAAAAGTTACATCTAGGTTGGTTTTGCTAGTGTAGCAAGATATAAAAATAGAAGTTTCAGCTGAAATACAAAGAAAATAGAAACGACACGTCATCAGACCGAGATAACCAGGATCTACAAAGCAGGTGGTTGAAATTCAGCTGGTGACTCCTGCATTTGTCATCTCACTGAGGGTGTGAAAGACTTATGAAGGCCTTTTCTTTCACTTTGTCACCTCAAGTCAAGAGGGGGGAGGTTTTAGGAACACAACTTGTAGAAATAATGTGTGTTCCTGAATTTTGGGGTGAGGGGACACTGTGGACTGGCTCCTACTTGGATAGTGTAAAGGTTGAGAGACTGGATGGCTGCACTGAAGGAGAGAGCAGATGAGTCTGATTCTTGACTGGGATGGGTCAGCACTCCCAGAGATTGTTGTGGAAAAGATGTGTGAATGTTTGCTTTGTGTCTGATGTGGGTCATGTATGAGACAGAGACATCGAGGTGATTTTAAGTTCTGACCAAAAGAACCACCTCAAGAGGTGAAAAGCCCCCAGGAGGGAAAGCTAGAGGTGTCACTAGATTGCTAGCGATACAACCAGCTGGAAAAGAGATGCCTTCTGGTTTTTTGGAGACCTCACTTGCCCCAAAAGACAAGGTTGGTTTTAAATATCTGCCAAATCCAGAGATCTGAGAAGCAAAATCAGCATGACCTTATTAGTCAAGAAAGAAGTTTCCCATCTCCTTTCTCCCCCAGCTCCCTGTGAAACAATCTGGAACTGCAGTTAGTAAAGGAGGGGAGGAAGGATTTAAGTTTCCTTTTTCTCTGACTTTAGACTTTCTACCTGACTCAGCCCCCACTTGGGAAAGCACAAAGTTTAAAGCAAACAGATTTGCTTACCACGTAAAAATGGATGACCTCATTACTGTGTGGAAATGATAGTTTGTGACCCCGGAAGGACCACATCTAAATCTTCACTTGAAAAAAGGAATAACACCACTGAACAAATTTTAAAGGGAGAATGGAAGACAAAGTGAAGTTGCTTTACGTTTTCATGTGTCCATGCTATTATGAAAAAGAGCTACTGACTTATTTTTTGTCTGGTAACTAGCAACAGCACCAGATTTTCTCATTTAAATGATATAAATAAGAAATAGACTTGTATCTTCCTTTCCAGTGTTAAGACAAATTTTCTTTTTTTTTTTTTTCTCACTGCATTTGCTTGGACTGTCCTGACAATGGTGAATAAATAACAGTAATAGTAGGTATACTTGTCAAGTTTTGATTTTAACTGAAAATGTTCTGGTGTTTGCCCATTAGGAATAATATATGGTTTTGGTTTTAAGTTAGCCTTAAGTTTTAGTATTTTTATTCAAAATTTAGTTTCTATTTCCGTTTTTTTAGTTTCTTCATAAACAATAAAACAATAAAGCCCATCTGCTGAATTCGGTTGAATGCCTTATCTGTATCTATTGAGTGACATTTCATTATCTATTGATAGGATCAGAAGTTAACTTGCTTTAATATTTTTATTTGATTTTGAATTATATTGATAAATTTCCTGGCATTGAATCATCAGTCTTATATGCTCAGAATATTTCTAACTCAATCATAATCATGTAATATTTTGGTACTTTGTTGGAGTATACTTGCTAAAATTTAGCCTTTGTTGTTGTTATTTGTTTTTGCCTCTAAAGTCAGTTATTTATTTATTTATTTATTTATTTATTTATTTATTACATTTGTTTTTATTTAAGTTCAAATTGACAACATATAGTATATCACCCAGTGCTCATCCCATCAAGTGCCCTCCTCAGTGCCCGTCACCCAGTTACCTTATCCTCCCACCCACCTCCCCTTCTGCAACCCTTTGTTTCCCAGAGTTAGGAGTCTCTCATGATTTGTCTCCCTCTCTAATTTTTCCCACTCAGTTCTCCTCCTCTCCCTCATAATCCCTTTCACTATTTCTTATATCCCATGTATGAGTGCAACCATATGATGATTGTCCTTCTCCCATTGACTTATTTCACTGAGCATAATACCCTCCAGTTCCATCCATGTCAAAGCAAATGGTGGGTATTTGTGTCTTCTGATGGCTGAGTAATATTCCATTGTATACATACGCCACATCTTTATCCATTCATCTATCGAAGGACATCGTGGCTCCTTCTACAATTTGGCTATTGTGGACATTGCTACTATGAACATTGGGGTGCAGGTGTCCCAGCATTTCACCACATCTGTATCTTTGGGGTAAATACTCAGTAGTACAATTGCTGGGTCATAGGGTAGCTTTATCTAGAGGCTCAAGTGAGATTGGTCTATAGTTTTCTCTTCTTCGTGTCATGGTTATTTATCACAATGAATTGAGAAACATTTGCTTTTTTTTGGTTTGGAAAAACATGAATAAAACTGAAATAATTTGTTCTTAATAGATAAAATACATCTAAGTATGTATCATTGAAGTGACTTTTAAAATAGTAGATATTTTGGGGTGCCTGGCTAGCTTAAAGGAGCTCAACTCTTGATCTCAGAGTTGTGAGTTTGAGCCCCACTTTGGGGGTACGGTTTACTTAAAAAAATATAGTAGATATTTCATTACCTTCCGAATGCTAATATAGTAATTAAACAATTATTTTTTTCACAAATAATTACTCAGGTTGAGTATTTATAGTTTGGTATAAAACATTCATTTTCTCTAAGTTTTAAAGGTGTTTGCAATGGATGTACATATTTTATCCTTTAAATTTCTTTTTCTTCTTTATCTGTGTTCCCATCATATTCTCATTCCTAATCTTATTTTTTTTTTACCCCTTTTAATTTAATCACTCTCTTGAGGAATCTTTTTGGCTTTATAAAAAAACAAGGTCTTTTATATTTTATTTATATTTTATTTATTGTAGTATCATCAATTCCCTTTTTTCCAATTTATTTTTATTTCAATATTTTATATCTTAATATGGGTGATTGCTTACTTCCTATATTTTTATCTTTTCTCTTTAGTTCTATTTTATTTCTTTCAGCTTTCTCTGTTCCTAAGTTATTATCTTTTATTATTATTTTAAAAATATTTCTTAATATTAACACTAAATTCTTATATTTTATGTTTCTCCTGGATTCACTTTGTTTTAATCATGTCTCAGAGTTTGAAGATACTGATCTTCAGGCTCCTGCCTGATGCATAAAGGAGAAATCTACCCTGCTGGTGTCCTCTTAGAACTTCAGACCCTACTTTCACAAGCTGCCTACCAACCTCAGACTATGCCTATCAAAAAGGACAGATTGGAATTGGGAATAAAGGAGGATATCTTCCCCAAATCCCTTCTTTACATTTACAATGGAAGTATAATACACAATAGGCAAGTTGTAAATAAAACTTTAAAAATCATTGAGACATAAAATAAGTTTGTAATAAGAAGAAATACAAATAATGTTTAAGAACAGAGCTTTCCTATGACCCAGCAATTACAATACTAGGAATCTACCCCAAAGATACAAACGTAGTGATCTGAAGGCGGCACCTGGACCCCAATATTTACAGCAACAATGTCCACAACAGCCAAACTACGGAAAGAGCCCAGATGTCCATTGACAGATGAATTGAATGGATAAAGAAGATAAGATATATATACAATGGGATATTACTCAGCCATCAAAAAAAAGAAATCTTGCCATTTGCAATTATGTGGATAGAAATACAGGGTATTATACTAAGCAAAATAAGTCAATCAGAGAAAGTTACGTGATTTCACTCATCTGTGGAATTTAAGAAACAAAACAGGAGCATGGAGGAAGGGAGGGAAAAATAAAACAAGATGAAATCAGAAAGGGAAGCAAACCAAAAGAGACTCTTAACCTTAGGAAACAAACTGAGAGTTGCTGGAGGGCAGCTGGGTGGGGGGATGGGGTAACTGGGTGATGGGCATTAAGGAGAGCACATGATGTAATAAGCACTGGGTATCATATACAACTGATGAATCACTGACATCTACTTCTGAAACTAATAATACACAATATGTTAACTAATTGAATGTAAATAAAATACAATTAAATTAAAAATAAATATATATAATGTTGATAGGAATTTTTGATATACTAAACTTGTTAATTTCCACTAAATTATTTTATCAATCCAACGTGATTTTAATTGAAATATATTAGGCATGGAGTAAGGGCTTAGAATAAGACACAAATAAATCTGGGAGATTTTTATTATGAGAGTGGCTTTTCAAATTATTGAGAAAGAGAAGGATTATTCAGTAACTATTAAGGTAAACTAATCATTAGGATGAAGGAGAATTCTTTAAGTTACTCCAAATCCCAAAATATATACTCCAGCTGGATAAAAAAAATTAAACTAAAAAATGAAACCATAATAGCTTTAAAAATAAAAAGCATGGGTTGATATAATTTTAATCTTTCTAAACTGGCTATTGTAAAAGAAAGCAGAGAGTGACAAATTTGGCTACTTAAAATTGAAAAAGCTTCTTTATGCCAAGAATGAGGGAAAACAAAATCAAGACAAATGGATTCTGCAAGTGGGTATAACATTTTTTGATTATCCATTCTTCTGTCGATATACATTTGAGTTGCTTTCATTTTTTTTGGCTATTATGAATAATGTGCTATGAACACTCCTATATAGGTTCTTGTAGATACATGTTTTCATTTGTCTTGAGTATGTTCTGGGAGTAGAATTGCTGGGTGGTACAGTAACTCCGTCAAACATTTTGAACAATTTGTTTTCCAAATTTGTTACACTGTTTTAGGATCCCACCAACAATGTATAAAGTACTGATACACACTACAACATGGATGAACTTCAAAAACATCATAATAAGTGAAAAAAGCCAATCACAAAAGGCCATATATCATATCACTCCATTTATATTAAATGTTTAGAATAGGTAAATCCACAGAAATAGAAAATAGATTATTGGTTTCCAGGGGGTGGGGCAGGGGAATACTGAGGAGTGAAAGCTAATGGGTACTGATTTCTTCTTAGGGTGATGCAAATGTCTGAAATTAGACAGTGGTGATGGTTTCAGTGAACTGTGCATTTTAAAAAGGGCGTAGGAGTGCCTGGGTGGCTCAGTCGGTTAAGATCTGACTTTGGCTTGGGTCATGATCTCAGGGTCCTGGGATCGAGCCCCTTGTTCAGCTCCCCAGTCACAGGGGGTGGGGGGCAGTTTTCTCCCTCTCTTTCTCCCTCTGCCCCTCTCCTTGTTCATGCTCTCTCAGTCACTCCATCAAACAAATAAATACAATCTTTATAAATAAATAAATAAATAAATAAATAAATAAATAAATAAATAAATAAAAAATAAATGATATATGTTATTGTAAGCAAATTGTATCTCAATAAAATTATTATTTAAAAAAAGACAAATGGGGAACAGAAAGAATCCTTTTATCACAACACACATGACAGCCAAAATGCCTTTTTTCCCTAATTACCAGGAACTTATTCAAACATAAAGCAAGAATAAACAATCCAAGTAGCATCATGCTGGCCAATGTTTAACAACTTTTCCGAGGGCATGGGGCCTGGTGAGGCAAGCCCTTATTTGCAGGGTTAGAACTTTTTTTAAAGTTCTATTTATTTAAGTAATCTCTTTACCCCACATGGGCTTGCACTCACTACCCCAAGACTGAGATGGGAGATTGCCTCACACTCCTCTGACTGAGCCAGCCAGCAGCCCCGCAGTGTTAGTTGTTTTTAATTTTGTAAATATTCCTCTGATGGCTGCTTTCAAGCTATTGTTAACAAAACTGGATCCAGCAAACATTGCATTCAAGTAAAAATGGTCATGAAATATGAGTGAGAGATTTACAGAAATACAAGTGACACTGCTGAACCACACTTATAAATAAAAGAATGCAAATTAAAACAATGATGAGATCGTTTTTAAAAATCCCAATGTGGCTAAAAAATTTTGAGAAAAGATACTCTCCTAGTCTCATATTTTGGTGGGAACACAAATTGTTTGAAGGGCAAGTTTGGCAAAATCTTTTAAGTTAGACATGAATATGTTATTCGACCCAATAATTACACCAATAAAATACATGTCCTGCTGAATACTTCCTAGGGAAACAACTTCTCTAAGCTCTTGGGGGAACATAAGAAGTGAACATTTTGTCTTTTCCAAAAAAAGAATCTAAAGCCTCTAACAAATTGAAAAAAATTAAACATAAAGTGATTCACACAAAGTTATCAACAATAATATAGGCCATGATTAAAAGCATGACATTTTTATGAAATATCAGTATTTGTTTAATGTAGGAACAAGAAGGAAAAAGGAAAAAAATAACAATAAAAATGATCTATCAGAAATTAATGCTGAACAACGGCAACGTTGTTCTAAAAAATGGAAAGAAAATATCTAATCCACTTACATAAAAAATTCCTGTCTATAATGACCCTACTGGTAAGAAATGAAGAAGTGATTTTCAAAATAGTACCAGAAGGATTAGAGTTATTAGGATCCCTATTGTTTGGAGAATACTGATATATCCCTCAGTCAGCACAACTCACAAATGTAATGCAATTCATCCAGTAAATATTTATTAGTCTACTAAAACAGTAGGTGAAAATAACACCATCTAATAACTTTGAGGGACATAAAGAGGAATCAGACATAATCCTTTGCTATAACTCAGTCTTGTACCAGTCTTTGATTTTTTTTAATGAAAAGTATTTTTTCTCACTTTACTACATCCATTCCCACCTTTCAAAACAATAAATTTGAGGGTAAAGACTATATTTGTTTTGTATTCCCCATAGCATCTGATATGATGGCATTGCATCAGTCCACATGTAGCATTCAATCGATATTTGTTGACAGCACTGTTATACTGACAACAATTAAAAAAAATGGAATATTTTATAAGAAAAATACCACACTTGGTTTTTTTTGTTTGTTTGCTTTTGTTTTGTTTTGTTTTTTTTTTCCACATTTGAATACACTCTGGAACTGTCATAACTTTCATAGTGACCAGTTATGTTTTTGTTTTTCTACTTGTCTACACATACACTATTCTTGAGGATCTTGGTTGAAATTAAAACCAGTGTGCAAACTGATGAGGATTTTCTGTTCTCAGTGGAGACTTTTGTCATTGATTTTTTTTTCCTTGCTACATAGGCAAAACTTGAGTCCTTCATCTGAAATGAGGCAGGTTTCAGTGAGCAATCTGTGAGGTGGATATGGAAAATAGATATCCAGACTGTGTTCTGAACAAGAAGCAAGAAAGGGGGAAGATATAGAAATATTGTGCTTATGATGCTACCAAATGGCACTCTAACTTTCTGATTAGCCAAAGGGATGAAGTTAAGGTTGATAATTTAGATGACTGATTTTTCTTGTATTTAGGTTTCTGTTGAAGTAGAATACAGAAAAGTTTACAAATCAAAATAAAAAATGCAGAGTTCATCAAGTGAACTCGCTATTTCCCTGTAACCTCTTCCAAGTTAAGAATTGCTGGAATATGTTTGTTATTATTTTGTTTAGGACTTTGCTTCAATATTCATGCCTGGACTGTCATTTATTTTTCTCGTCAAAGGCAAAACCTAGATTGTGCTTGTCTCATGGAAGAAGTTGGAAGTTTTCCTCTCTTGTTTTATTCACTTGAAAAGTTTATGTAAAGGGGATCCCTGGGTGGCGCAGCGGTTTGGCGCCTGCCTTTGGCCCAGGGCGCGATCCTGGAGACCCGGGATCGAATCCCACGTCGGGCTCCCGGTGCATGGAGCCTGCTTCTCCCTCTGCCTGTGATTCTGCCTCTCTCTCTCTCTGTGACTATCATAAATAAATAAAAATTAAAAAAAAAAAAAAGAAAAGTTTATGTAAAACTGGTGTTATTTCTTCCTTATATAATCAGAAGAGTTTGTCACTAAAGGCACACGAGTTTTGATTTTCTTAGCGGGAAGATTTTTCTTTAGGATTTTTACTATGATTCATGTTTGTTAGTTTTTCTTATGCTAGTTTTAAATAGTTTTGTTTTACTAAGATTTTATGGAGTTAATATAATTTTTCAAATATATTGACATGAAGTGGTTCATCAAATCCTCCTAATATTTGTATGATTTGAAGTGATGTTTATGTCTTACTGATTAAAAATTTTATCTGACAATTAGAATAAGTCTCATATCTATAACTGGTTCTGATGCTTCAGATAATTTTTCTTTTCTTTTTTGTTTTTTAGTATGGTTTGTAATTTTTTGTTGAAAGCTGGACATGTGTCATGTAATAGGAACTGAAGTAAAAAGCTTTAGTGTGGGGTTTTGTGTTAATCTGACTAGCAATTGGGCTTTATTTGATGTTTGGGGAAGCCACAGATGCCAGAGGTTTGAAACTGCTCTCGAGTCATTGTTTGTGTCTACTCTGTTAACTTTGAATTTCCTTAGTCCTTCTCTTCAGTGATAGCATATCTTGTGGCTCTGTCTGTCGGGTCCACTGTTAGTACACTGGAGCCTTGCACCTGTGGTGGGAAGGTGATGATTCAATTTCAGTCTCTTAGCAGGCTGTGTTCCTGTGTGACTTTCAGAAAATTTTTTTTAGCTTTTTTTCCCTCCTTAGGTGAGGCAGGAAGGCAAGAGGGGCTGAGGTAGGGAACACGCCATCTCTCAGGTGGGATAAGGCCCTAGTAAAGCCTTTTCCCCAGAAAGTAGGCCTCCCTTGGCTTTTGTCACACCTTGCTCTCCTGGCTTTTTTCTTCCACCATTGACCATACTTCCCCAGTCTTCTTTTCTTTGCTCCTCTTTCTTCGATACCTACATTCTAAATGTTGTAGTTCCCAGAATGTAGCTCTCTATACATTCTCTTCATAAGTGATTTCATGTAGTTTTATGAGTTTAAAATGAAATATCCCCTGCTTCTTTTAAAAATTTTTTTAAAAAGGTTTTATTTATTTATTCATGAGAGATAGAGAGAGAGAGAGAGGCAGAGACAGGCAGAAAGAGAAGCAGGCTCCATGCAGGGAGTCCGACATGGGACTTGATCCCGGGTCTCCAGGATCTGGCCCTGGGCTGAAGGCAGCACTAAACCGCTGAGCCACCTGGGCTGCCCATCTCTTGCCTCTTTGACTTGTCCACTTACATATTCTACAGGCATCTAAAGCTAAAACTAAACTCCTGTTTCCATGCCAAGCTTCTTCTTCTCCCTTCTCAGTAAAGCATTCTATTATCTAAATTACTCAGTCCAAAAATCTGGTAGCCATTTTTGATTCTTCTCATCCTCAACACAATCTACCAGTAAGTCTTATGAAAGCTACTTTCAAATAAAACTTGAATCTAGCTAGGTTTTTCCCCACTCTGCTCAGAAAACTTCACTTCTTACATGAATTCTTGCATTAGCTACGTCTGTCCCTCTTCTTCTAGTACTCCTGACCCAAGTCATGGGTTATAAACACAAATCAAAACAAATCACTCCCCTCCTTAAGCTCATGGCTTATCATTGGACACTGAAGAAAATCCAAACTCCTTACTATGACCTACGAAGCCCTGAATGATGTGGCTTCAACTTATTTCTCTAAAGTCACTTATGCCACCCTTGCCTTGTTCTTTATGCTCTAATTTCACTGGCCTCTTCAGAGAAGCCCTCCCTGACCACCTGTCCAAGTGGGTCCCACTCTGCTGTTTTTATCATGTCATTTGTTTATTTCTTCCACAGCGTCTGTCCTAATTTGATAATACATTTATTTACTTTTTGCCTGTAGCCTTTTTGGATTTCAAGTCTCACTGAAGAAGGTATGCCTGTTTTGTTTACCAGGTTTTACTAAGCACCTGGGATGGGCCCAGCACATAATAGGTTCTTAATTAGTATTTGTCAAATGAATAAATTATAGAATGAGTTTTCTTACAATTAAAATGACATAATTAAGCCATATTTATTATCTCATAATTTTCCAGGTAATTTCTAATATTGAGTTTCTCACTTGGATATATTTTACTAAAAGTAAAGAACATTGATGTCAGATCTAATTAATTTCTGCACCAATGGGACAACTCATAACTGATAACACATCTTTGCAAGTGCTTAGGTTTGTTTAGATAGCATTTTAATAACATGGCAAGACTTTGTCAATGATTCATAATTTTATACTATATCTATTATGCTTAAGAAGATTATTATTCATCAGTTATTATTAATTTATATTTTATAATTTCAATCTCTATTGAAATGATCAGTAATCACTTCCATGATTAGTGCTTCAAGTACAGTGTAACTGAATCTGTATTTGAGACACTTGTGGGATTCAGAGTGACATAAAAATTAAGAGCATAGCTTTGCCACAAACCAGCCATTCCTCATACTGGTTATTTACCTTAATTTTCAGTGTTCTCATCTAGAAAACGGGGATGATCTATAATAGCTGCCCTTTGTGCTCTTTTGAGAATTAAATGAGATATATAAAGCACTTAGAACAATGTCTTCATTGCAAGTTTAAATATCTGCTAACTCTGATTAGCTGCTTCATAATGAACTGTAATGAAGGAGACACAAAATAAAACAGCAGGAATAACTCATAACTGATTTTGCCTATTCTCAATCTAAGGGTTCTGATCAGAATAAAAAAATGAAGAGGAGGATGATCTATTCAACTCCTTTATTAGCTGATGAAGGAAGTGAAGTGCAGGGAGGTGAAGTGACTTGTTGGATGTCACGCAGCTGGTTGTTTCAGATTTTGGACCTGGGTGTGGGTTCTGTTCTCCAGTGCAGGGCCTTCCCCTTATACAACACTAATAGTTTAATACTGCCAACTTCAGATTTCATCATCTATAAAGTGACATAAAGGCTTATTAGTTAACAAAACAGTATTTATTTGAGTTTGCTGAAACAATGAAATTCATTAATCACAGCATGCAGATGTTAAAGAGTTGATAAGATGTGGCACCCTACTCCACTCTAGAGAATAAAGCCTGAAAAAAAGAGGTGGCGTTCTTTTGCTTTCCGTATCTAAGAATGCTTGGAGCAACACTTTTTTTCAGTTTTACCAAGTAGCACATTTGGGATATAATAATTTCTAAGTTTGTTCTTACAAAAGCTGCTTCTCTGGAAATAGGCTTTTGTCAAGGGGATTTTTTTTTCTCAAGTTAAAATTAGACTTTGCTTAATACACCCATAATTTTGCAGCCCTTTGTGTATTGCACAGGTGTTCTGATATGCTCTTATTCCAACAGGGCAAATGTTGAATAACCATGAAAGCTTTTAGATGTTGGCAGAGAGGCACCTTAAGTCCTTTGATTTGCGGGGTGGGAAATTGCATAAGCCCCTATTTGTCAGAACATGTGGAAGAGATGGCTGTTGATGCTTTCCATTTTCCTTTTGCCACACTGACTTAGACTAGAATTCAGTAGCTTAAAATATAGGCTCCTAAAGATGCACTTTCCTCCAAAGTATTTGTTTGTTACAAGTGATGGAGGAGAGAGGTATAATGGAGGAGGAAGCAGACGATGCTGTTAAGGGCTCTTTTAATCCACAAACAAAAAGACCTCTGGAACATATAATTCTTAAACATTCTGTTTTTAAAGCTTACATAGGCAATCAAACTTAACACACAGTGGATATGGCTATCTCAGGAAAAATCAACTCTGCCATGGTTAAGATAGCAACCCTGACAAGTACTTAGGGGACTCATGCAGCTGGGCAGCCACAGTGATATTTCTGCAGGAAATCCCCCTTTGGTGGTAGCTGTCAACAAGGTGTGTGTTAAGCCATCTACCTGGAGACTGACAGGGATACACTCCAATGAGCAGAATTATCAACCACTCACTCTGATGACAGCTTTTCTTTCTCTAGAGCTTAACATCTTCAGGGCAGAAAGAGTCTCACTTTAACAATTTCAAGTTGATTTAATACACAAGAACAAAAAAGATGAGATTCAAAAATACCCTTGGCCCCTTTAGAATGGCAAAGAGAATTACAAAATGTCATTTCTGAGACTGAATCATTAGGTGCAATATTTAGATTTGCCCTCTGGAAAAGACTGGATGTTCCCTGCCAGGTGTTAAGTCATGGATGCAAATTGAAATGGGCAGTAAAGTGCTGACTTTCAAAGAGCCATATTAACTTTACAAGGCACTAGTTATGCTCTGAACTTATTGAGAATAGCAGAGTCAGGAAAGAGTTAATTCACTTCCCGCAAATCCCTTACTCAGGACCAAAGTGCTTTCATTAGAACAAGGGAATTAAGAATATACCTATATTTGTCTATTGTTTAACCCATAGGAAAAGAAAACCTCTTAATTTAAAATAGATTAATAGGTGAGGTTTTGCAAGGTATTCTTTGTTCTACAAATTTTGAAATTTCAGAAATGAAGAGGAAGCCCAGTTCTTTGTAAATCCCTACAACACATCCTACTTATAAAAATAAGGACTCAAGTAGCCCTTTGGGAATGATGGTTCACATTAAGTGATTCCTACATTTTGAGACATGAGCCATACTACTGATATTGGATGTGTAGAACTCCCTTTTGTACTTCACATTCACATTCAGGCTTTATAAAATCATCATTACAACCAAACAGGGATCATGACTTGATTATCTAAGACTGCTTACCCTTACCTTTGGATTTGTCCTTTATTTCTCAAGGGTAAGGGATGGGATAAGGCCAGGGAAAGCATATGGAATGCTAATATTGTAGAAAGCATGTATATGTTGGATACGTTGGATAATCTTAATGTGACAAAGGTACATACTAAGTCAGGCTTTGTTTACAAATTATAATTAATTTTCAGACATATTCTCTTTATTTTTTCTCATTATTTCCCCAATTAATATTTCACAATTAATATTTGTGAAATATGCCGTTTCACAAATGCATAATGATAGGAATCCCAGAACTCATTTGCCAAGTCTTTTAATCATAGATATAGAACATGAGAGCATTGAAATGATCAGTTTAATTATTTTGACTAATCAATTCTACAGTAATTGATATGCTTTCCAAAAATGCTCCTTTGATGGATTATTGTTTTTCTCTAAAAAACTGTTTATCTGTCTGAGTTGACAAAATGATACCTCTAAAAGCGTCAATCTTTTCAGGTTTAGTTGTTCTTATCAAATATGTGAAATATAACTTGCATTTCCCTAATTATATGAATGGGAATTCATATTCACTAATTATGTGCTTCCTCATCAAAGTTGAATACTTTTAAGGACACTTAAATTATTGAAGGGTCATCATTTGCTAAGAGTACAAAGAATAAGAAAACAAGTATCAATTCATTTGACTCATTGAGAAAAATGAAGACAAAACAAAACCCTCATTGATAAATGTATAGTATAATGTAAGCATTTTTATTTTTATTAAATTGCAATCAGAAAAAGGAGAAGTAGCTCCTACTTATTCTATGTAGTTTAGGTCTCAGTGGCCTTAATGTGTGACTCTTTGCGTCTGGGAATGTCTACCACATATGAACACATTTCCAGAAAATGGCCATATGACATTTTATCCTTGACTTTCTTTTTTTTTTTTTTTTTATATCCTTGACTTTCTATGATGGGATTGCTGCTGGCATTAGCAGAGGCACTTGTCACTCTACTGCTGTATCCTCTTGTTGCTTTCTTCACAGCTCAGTTAGAATGAGCTAAAAGAATGCAAATTTAAGTAAATTTAATTGTATTGGGGTGAGTGGGTGGCTTTAATGTACTTTAAGAACACGAATAAGTAGCTCTTGAATATGCCGCTCCATTGTTTCCTCTAACAATATCAACCAATTGGAAATAGATAATAAATTTTATATATTAAATGTCCTAAACATTCCAACCAAAATTTAAAATAAGCTTCTCTAAATTAATTCTTTGAAATCAATGTAACTAATAAAAATCCAGGCCATGTTTGAAAGGGAATAGTCTAAATGAGTGGTCTGTAAACTTTTTAGATCATGGCCCAAATATGGTAATTTAAAATTGTTATTGGTATACAAATACACTAATATAATATGGACATCATAATACACAAAAGTAGCAATTAAAAGATTAAGGCAAAAAAGAAAATTAATATACCACAGTGGAGTGTACATATACCACTTGGGGAACTACTGTGGTGTATTTTGTGAAAGGCTTGTTCTATGAGACAGAAGAACTCTTGGTTTAATGCTGTGTTATTAAAGGACTTCTCAGAAGCTTCACTGTGCTACTGATGTAGAAAAGACTTTTGGGATTGAAGCTGATGGCCAAGAAAGAAATTTTGAGATGTCTTTGGTGCAAAACAATAGTTTTATTAAAGCATGGGGACAGGACCTTTGGGCAGAAAGAGCTGTGCTGGGATCATGAGGAGTGGTCCATTATATACTTTCAAGTAGAGAGGGGGTTAGGGATATCCTAGGTCCCTAAGGAATTTTGGAAACAAAGTTTCCAAGACCTTGATGGGGCTAGCTACTGTTGAGGAAAGGTCATTTATTACTGACTAATGAAACCTTAGTCAGGAGTCAGATGTACGTTGGTGGGTCATATGTTTGGGGAAATGATTGCCAACACGTATCTTGAGGGGTTTAGAGATAAAGGAAATTTCTAAAGGAATTTTTATACGTTAAAGTAGACTTACCGGATCCTGGAAGAGTGGAGGAGGTAGGGCTAAGATCGCCTTTTGCCTTAAGTAAAGTATCAACATCGGGGCAGCTGAGTTCTTAGAGGAAGGTCACTCTGCCTGTCTCAAGAACTTGTCAGTGGGCAGTGGGGAGTAAGGACATTTAATTTTTCTTTTGCCTTTGTTTCCCACATCACTACTATACACTTGAATTCCTAAAAGGAGAACAGAGTACTATATACTATTTAAAAAAAGAGGCTGAAGTCAGGGAGATCTGGATTCCAGATTTACCCATCACCCATGAACTATTTTACTTTTGTCTGATTATTTAAATTCTCTGATCCTCAGGTTCTTTATCTGCACAATGGAAATGATGACATACCTCATTGGGTTATTATGTAGATCATATAGGAAGATGAAGGTAAAGTACTTAGCTGAGGGCCTGGCATATAGTGAGCACTTAGTAGATGTGAGTTCATTTCAACACACTCTTTTTTATGGGCCACCTTACAACACTGTGGACCACACTTTTTGAAATGTTCCAGATTAGATTATTCATTCATTGCTTGTTTTATTAGTTTACTTTTTCAATTTGACACTTATTGACTAGCTCTTAAGTAATAGGCATAATAGTAGGCTCAAGGTAAGAGCTTAGTTGAATATTCTGTAGAACTTTCAAATTTTCATTTCTGCAAAAACATGAGAGCCTACCATATGTCAGGCAACATTTCCTACTCCACAGGTATGGTGATGGCCAAGGCAGATGTGATATCTACCATCACAGAGCTGACTGTCTGAGGGAAGGACTCACACGATACATAGCCAACATTTTAAGGGTAAATACAAGGTAGTGTGAACTGACAGAGGGTATAAGGTGGGGGCTACAGAATGAGGTGGGATCTGTCCATGTCAGGTCTGCACTTTCTTTTAAGCAGTTCTTACCTCATCCCAAGAGACAGAGGAAGCTATTTTCAAGCACAAAGTCATGGGATGACAAAATATTCAAAAAGACAATATGAGTGTGTCAGTGGAAATAGACAAACAAAAAATGCCTTGAACTGAGTAACTGCTAATCACTGTATGGAATGGTAGGCAATTTACATCACACACCGGCATCTCCATCACTGTTTATTTCATTCCTCTCTATCAATAAATTCCATTGCCTCTTCATAAAATGTTGACTTTACAGTCTTTCACGTAGCATAAATTTACCCAGACTCTAGTCAATTTTCTGTTTCTGTGAAGAGTTTTTTAATGTACAGCAAATGTGTTTGTGTTCTCCATTGCTTGGTAACTGGCAGGTGCATCACATTAGCACAGCTCTTAAACCAACCAAGCATAACCTGATAGGTGTGGTAGGATCTGACAGTATTCATTTGATACCAAAAAATCGACTCTTTGTGGGGGGCCCTGGGCTGACAAAGCTGCAAAGTTCAATTCTCTGGCGAGCTATGGGATAAACTGCAGAGGTCTACGTTTCTGCAAATGTCTACAAAATCAATTAGCCATAAATATATTCAGGAGAGACAATTCTACTCCAGTGTGCAGTCTATCCATTTTAAAGACATTTTTAATAAGCAGGAAATGCTTGTGTGGGGAGGGAAAATTCTGTGAGGTTGCTAAACAATGACAAAGTGCTGGATTGAACAGAAGGAACATTTGGTCTTTGCAGTTTAGTGTTCTACTGATGGTGTTCCAGAGGTAAATGGTTAGTAAGAGTTTGATAGTGAATATTCTTTGTTCTCTGTTTAAAAGCAGACAATAAAAAAAATATAAAAGCAGACAATAATAGCTGCATGCCTTCCTAGGAATTGAGATGTGAAAATCTACAAATTAATTTGATTTTTCATTTAGTGTGATTGTTACAAATTGCCTCATGGGGGTACTTTTAAAATAAGAGGTAATGTTTCATAAGTAAGATCTAAAATTTGCTGTCTTATTATTTTTTTAATTTGCAAAAGTATCATTTTCATTTTGCTGCTTGCTTTGGTATTTCTTTTACGGTATTAGAATAATGTTCATACCATACTTTTATTGGGTTGCAAAATATATTTTATAAAGTAGTAATTAATTAAATCTCCTAGACTGAAAAAAAAATAAATAAGACACAAGAAATCCTGTACTTTCTCTCTCTTTGAGAAGGAATCGAAGAGCTTATAAATAAAATCAGAAATGTTTGAGAAAACATATCAGGATATAAAGTTCAGTAACCATATCAGTAAGTATGAAGTTTAGCTACATGTAACAGAAAATGTATAACAAAATAGTAGAGATTTAAGCAAAATAGATTATTTCTTGCTCATTAACAAAAATGTGTGACATTGGACAATCGCTGAATGGTATGGTGTGGTTCCAGAGTTATCAGGGACTTAATTAAGCTTTTCCATCTTTTTTGCTTCATCATGGTAGCATGTATATTCAGTTTTCAAGGTTGCTTAAGATCCAAGATGACCTCTGGAATTTGAGTCACCTCTTACACATTATAAGCTTAGAATGAACCTAAAAAGGGGGTCCCTGGGTGGCTCAGTGGTTTAGCGCTGCCTTCAGCCCCCGGCGTGATCCTGGAGTCCTGGGATCGAGTCCCACGTCGGGCTCCCGGCATGGAGCCTGCTTCTCCCTCTGCCTGTGTCTCTGCCTCTCTTTCTCTCCCTCTCTCTCTGTCTGTCTCTCATGAATAAATGAATAGAACCTTAAAAAAAAAAAAAAAGAATGAACCTAAAAAATGAATCAAGGGTGGGAGTCATGTCGCTCTTCAGGAGTTTTCCCAGAGGTCAGTACAATCCTCGAACACTTCTGCTTATATTCACTTGTCATAACTTAGTTCCATGGCTGCTCTGTTTTGTTTTGTTTTTTTTTAAATTTTTTTTAATTTATTTATGATAGTCAGAGAGAGAGAGAGAGAGAGAGGCAGAGACACAGGCAGAGGGAGAAGCAGGCTCCATGCACCGGGAGCCCGACGTGGGATTCGATCCCGGGTCTCCAGGATCGCGCCCTGGGCCGAAGGCAGGCGCCAAACCGCTGCGCCACCAGGGATCCCTGGCTGCTCTGTTTTAAGGGAGGCTGGGACATTTTAGTTGGGCACATTACTGCCTCCAATACAATCAGGGATGCATTAGTAAGAAAGGAGAGAATAGATTGTTTGAGAAACTGGTGGCTCTGCCGGAACCAATATAATTCCCCAAGATAAAATACCTTACTATCTTGTTTTTAATAGGGGTGTGTGTGTGTGTGTGTGTGTGTGTGTGTGTGTAATATAACTAAACCCAACACCACTCATTGCTAGGAAGAAAAATGCCTTCAGAGAAAGATGACAGAAGTAACTAGAGACACATGAGCAATTTCTAAACCTAATGAAAGACTGACTAGGAAACATCTTTCCCAGATACACACACACACACACACACACACACACACACACACAGACTCATTCGCTTATAAACACAAACTAGTAGTAATAATTATTGGAACAAGAACTGTAACTTTGCAGCGACTGCCACTTGCACAAATGAAAGAAAGGTGTTAATTCAGTGCAGTGGGTGGGATTGCAGGAGTCCATCAAAGCTATTTTTCAAGAACGTTTCAGTGTACAATAATATATATATTTATTTTAAGTGCTGCTTTTTTAGCTGTGCCAATCTAACTTTTTTTCTTTGCAGATGCTGAAATAGAAAAAAAGGTGAAAGGCAGGAGGTGTGAACCTTCCCACTGAGCAAAAGGAGAGGCAATTCCCTCAGTTCTTAAGGAAGAAAAAAAATGCAGGACACTAAAAGGTTGCCTTCAACCCAGAACAAGAGGAATCACTTTCCTGAGTGCTTTCTTGTGTGGCCACAATCACCCCTGTCTCCTTGCTCCCCTCTGGGATTGGGCTTGATCCTCTAACATTTCTTTGTAACCAGGAGCTAGAAAATAGACAATTTAAACATGGAGGGAAATGAGGGATATTGAGACGGGTTGAACAGCAGGGTAATCAAACAGCTGTTGAGTCGGAGAGAAAAAGCTGGATCATATCAGAGTGGATGCTATCAAAAGAGTTACGAGCTTACATGACAGAAAATTACATATACTTGAAATATGCCATTACAAAATGCCAGCCTGACATTAAGCTGCTTTATAGAGGTATCATGTCCTTAAATAGCCTGGTGATTATCTGTATCCCTGGAGCGTTGCTTTCCTACCTGACTTTGTAATACCCTGGCTTGTCTCTAATCACTGAAAGAATGTCACAAGTTAGAAAAATTCTTAAAAAGGAAATTAATTTTGATCTCCTTTGACATTCTAGAGTTTTCTTTTCAGCTAGGATGGAGATCCAGCCCTCTTTCCCACAATGACAAGATGTGGTAGTTTTCTGTGGGGTCAGAGTCTTGGCTTGAACGCTCTTAAAAACACACACACACACACACACACACACACACACACACACACAAAAGCATTTTCTATGTGTCCAGTGATATGTGAAGCAATTTACATGAGTCATCTCATTTATTTCTCATGAACTCTGTAAGTTAGGTTCTATTAGTAGATTGTTTGAAGTCGAAGCACAGAGAGACCAAGTGACTTGCCCAAGGTCACTCTGGAGGCTATGCAGCAGGGGAGTGGGGATTTTAACCCAGCCACGCGGATTCCAGGGTCTAGGCTTTCAGGCTACATGTTACACTATTTTCTTCAAAAGCCATGCTCCATTGACAGGCGCAGCAGGCTGGGAGGATACAGTAAATTAAGACATATTTTTAGAAGGGACACAGAGAGCAAGAAACAAGATAAAGCATTCCCCCCTTTGCCTTTAAAATGATGTGGTTAAGAAAACAAGAAGAGCTTATTCTTGCATATAGGAAGAGGCAACAGGAAGTGTGAATGAGGAGCACGAATGTGGAAAGTAAAGCACTTTACAAAGGAAGGCAGCTGTGAATTTTCCATTTGCAGTGTTTGTTTATTTTGGCTCCTGTCATCACTGCCATGATTGCCCCGGGAAGAATTCCCCAGTGGAAACATCAACAAGGTAGGAAACATCATAATTATATTTCCTATTATCCTCCAAAGAATCTATTTAATATGGTAGATATGGCTATAATCTGAAAGAAAAGTGCTATGTAGCAAATACAACTGCTGATAAAACTGGCTGATTTTTCATCCTCTGGTATTAACAAAAAGGCAAAGATAAAAAACGGAGTTTGGATATTAGTCTGTGCCTTTTCTCACGTGTGGTTGCAACTGGGCACCAGCTATGCTTATCGGTTTGCTCTATGCTTTTCTCTATTGAATAGATATATATTCAGTATGTTCTAGAGAATCTCCTGAGGGTCAGATTGGTAACAGTGAATGGTCCAAGAAATGATATGGGACACTACCCTGTACTAGTTGGGGGAGTAAAGATGGCTCCTGGAGGGAGCTGCCACTTTGGGCATTTTTGTGATTGTTACTGGAGTGTTGATATGTTAAGCTCTCTTTCCTCCTATTGATCTCCAGCTTCTCTAGCTCTTTTGCTTATCTGAGATGCTTGCAAGAGCTTGCACTTTTGCTAGTTTTGTATGGCAATGTAGAAGTGTGGGAAAATAAGGTCCTGCAGGGGAACCCTCAGTTAAAATGAACCAGGAGTCAATGGTTAAATGCATCTCTCTTTTGTCCTGTGAGCAGGCAATTGTCGGAATCATCCTATGATGATGATTAGGAAATGTAAAACGTTTCCTCCTAAGATCAGACAATGTTGTCATTTTAGATGGTTCCTCATAAGGTCTCAGAATCGAGCACAATTGGCCACAGTTCAACCCCACAGGACATCTTTGTACTGACTTTCTCCCTTTCCTGTTTTATTCCCTCCAAGTCTCCACTTAGCTCCAGTTTCTTGAGATCGTTTCCAAAATAAACTGTTGAATGCAATTCTTTATCCAGGTTCTGCTTTGATGGGAGATCTAAGCTAAGGTAATGTAACATCACCAGAGGAACAATATTTATGGGCTGAAAGATAATGTGGGAGGGGTGTTTGGGGACGGTATTGGCATTTCACATGGCCTTCTCTCCTTTACCAGATCCGTAAATAGTGGAACTCTGGTTCTTGGCTCTCTTCACCTCTTTGTCTACACTTTCTTCTTAGATAATCTCTGATTCCATGGTGTTAACCACCACCTCTACTTTGATGACTCTCCAAATTATATCTTTAGTCCTGAACTCTCCTATGAGCTTGAGCGTAATTTACCCAATTGCTTATATATATCTTCTCCGTTTGGATATCTAACAGGCATCTTTTTCTTCATCTGTACATAATAAAACTTGTTTATCTCCCAATAATGCCCTATTAAAACCCTGTTATACTCTGAATCCTCCTCATGGCACAACAATAAAATAAAATACCTATAGTCCAAACAAATAAAATAAAGAACTCTAGATGTTCTTGATTCAGCCCTTCTCACACTCTTTTCAGCAAGTTCTGTCACTACTATCTCCAGAACAGATCTCAAGTTCACCCACTTATTTCCATCTCCACTTCCCTGGTTTTAGGCAAAATTATCTTTTGTCAGGGTCACTGACAAAAGCCTTCTAAAATCAATATTCTGCAGTCAGAATGATTTAAACAAATACATACATACCACCTGCCTCTTTAAAACCTTCCAATGGCTTCTTAAGACACTGAGAAATAAAAGTCTAAAACCTTCCCATGTGCCTAAGACCCTTTATGATGTAGGCCCTGCTCATGTCAGATACAGTTTTCTCCCTTGCTCTCTTATGCTCTGCTAGAGCAGCACCTTTTCATTCTTCAAAAACCCCAGGTTCTAGCTCTTTTCAGAGTCTTTCATTTTTCTGAAACTTCTGCTTGAATAGTTGTTTTCTTGGTTTCATATGTCCTATTTCTTATTCTTTAGGCTTTAGCATAAATCTCTACTCTTCTGGAGTCATTCTTGTCAAGAGCACCTGCCTGGAAGAGTACCCTTCTCCCTAGTTACTCCCTACACTCCTTATTTATTTCCTTCATAATTCTTTTCTTAAACTTTATACTGTGTTGTGAGTTGTTTTATTTTCTTTTGATCTTCTCAGCTAGAAGGTAAGCTTCATGAGGGCAGGAATCTCAAATTGCTCTGGCACTTTTGTGGAATATATTAGTGGAAGGGTTAATTATTTTGAGAAATTCCTCTGCACGTATGAATGTCTTCTTACCTACAATGAAACAAGGAGACTAATAAATTTTGCTAATATCTCCTGTCTCAATAGTCCATTAATCTCTGGATCTCTGGAGCCCTAATAAGAGCAAGAGATGGGAATAAACAGCTTTTTTGTAAATACGGGAAGACATGCTTATAAATCTTCACTTCTTGTGGCACCTGGGTGGCTCAGTCAGTTAAGCATCTGACTCTTGATCTCAGCTCAGTTCTTGATCTCAGGGCCATGAGTTCAAGTCCCTCCCTGGGTTCCACACTAGGTGTGGAGCCTACTTAAAAAAAAATCTTCATTTCTTATTTCATGTGATCAGTCTGATTTTCAACTACAAAGCGACACTGATGATTCATCCTTCAGTAATCAAATGTTTTTGTGATCAACTGCATTTTTCAATAGCTTTTACCTCAATAGAATGAATGGTTCTGTTTTTATTGGAAAGGTAAAACTTCAATTCCATTGGGTGTACAATGCCTTTTCTATTATAAAAGTGACTTGGCTAACTTCTGACATAACCCTGACACAAAGAGAATGAAACTCATTGTACTTCTTAACTTCCCCTCTTCCAGCTAAGTATAAATCCATTGTCCCAATTCCCTTAAAGATATATATTATCAAAAATTTCAATACCTTTTAGTCACAAATTCTTCTTTATCTAGTTTCAATTTTTATACCTGTTAAGTCAGGGTGTGGTGCTCTAGCTTTTTGAGGAGTCAGGACAGGTTAGATCGGTTTGTTTCATTTTGCACCTGGGGCATAGTGACCTCTGCTCACTTTGATAACCTTACTCTAGAATTTGGTAACAAATACCACTAACACCAAAGAGGTACTAAGCTTTGTTTTTTTAAAACTTTTATGGTAGAGGGCACTGGAGTGCCTCAGTCAGGCGAGCATCTGACTCTTGATTTCGGCTCAGGTCATGATCTCAGGGGTGTGAGCCTGAGCCCTGTCAGACCTCAGGACTCAGCAGAGAATCCGCTTGAGATTCTGCACCCCCTCAAATAAATTAAATCTTAAAAAAAAAACAATAAAGTTTTTATGGTGAAAATAAAAATGAAACAAGTCCAATCCTGAGTTGATGAAATATTAATACCAAATACTTATAATTATCTCTAGAAATATTTATTTCTCTTTATCAAAGCTAATATTACCTTCTTAGGCAAGTTACTTCTTAAAACAATCTTATATTATAGTATCTTGTTCTTTTTTGTGATTTAGGATTTCCACATACTAGATTTTCCTAAGGAGAGGCCCATGGATATTATTTGTGATTTTTGTTTCTTGCTATAAAATAACCATGTCATGGGTTTTTAATATGTCTGTCTTTGTTTAAATACAACAACAACAACAACAACAAAACTGGTCTACAATACCTAGATCTGTTAATATTGTGTCCTCAGTTTGCCAAAATGAGATAAAATATTTTGATTTTATGTATTGCATCTGATTTTCCTTGTTACTCTTTGAGCATTAGAATGACTTTGAGGGGATCCCTGGGTGGCTCAGCGGTTTGGCACCTGCCTTTGGCCCAGGGCGTGATCCTGGAGTCCCGGGATCGAGTCCCACGTCAGGCTCCCGGCATGGAGCCTGCTTCTCCCTCCTCCTGTGTCTCTGCCTCTCTCTTTCTCTCTGTGTCTATCATAAAAATAAATAAATAAATAAATAAATCTTTAGAATGACTTTGAGATTTTATAACAGAGATTTTCTGTAGTCTAACCTCAGGGAGCACTCATTACTTCCTTTGTAATTACATGATGGCTGTGAGAAATACCTGCTCAGTGATCAGTCTCATTAATAGTTCTTGTCTGGATTGACTTGAAAAGAACCAAGGAAAAGATTAGACATGTTTGATCAGTCAGGTGCTGTCTTTGGTTCCTCTGAGTGACTTGTCTACACCTCACATCCTTTTGCCCCCACACCATGCTTAATAATGCTCCTACCGTCCTTGCAGAGGAGTCCAGACCTCCCATACGGGCAGAGGCAGACAATATCTGTCCTGGATTTAGGAACACAGGTGGCACCATTTCCACATGGGTTGTTTTCACAGGTTGCATACTGGCACATCTTGCCTGAGTACAGCCGTGGACACTCACAAAACCAGTTTCCATTATCACTGAGGAGGGAAAAGGAATGATACAACCGATAAGAAAACAGTTGATCTTTCACACACAGGCACAAATACACACACAAATAAAATGAAAACTGCAGCTTGTCTTCCCCCTTTCTCTTTCTGTCAACTTTAAAATATCTGTAGCTGTGTACTTCACATCGAAAGAAGACTAGCAGCTTTATAGTTTGCCTGAAGCCATGAGTTCTATTTTAAGCCATCTATTTTTATTTTTGAATTATCTCACCTTTTGTTTCTCACTGGGTGCCTTTCTAGGACTTCATTAAATATGTGTGGCGTTGCCTCAGTAAAGTGCTTCAAATGTATATTAGAAGAAAACATCTTAGAGGAGAATTTCAAGCTGGGGATAAGCTTTTTCCACTGAGGACAAAGTCTTCCAGAAGCCACCCTTGAGGTAACTTGGAAAGAAAAGCACTGTGGGGAGCCGTAATGACTAAACATCTCTCCAGCTTCAAATATGGCTTGGTGGCCCCAGGCTGAGAGTGTCTGTGAAAGCAGAGCTGAAAACTATGCTCACCTGCTGGGCAAGCCTTCTTCAGGGGGGAAGGTGACCGGAAATCTGGTATTTCTGCCTTCCTTGCATCTATTCCCCCCCTTTTAAAGTAAAAGTAGCCCCAGCTTGCCTTTGCGGACCACTCCTCCACCATTCTTAGCACACGCTGACCTGGAGGGCAGAGCCCCACTCCTGGTGTCAATCCCAGTGATTAGTGCAGGATGGACCCAAGGCCAAGACAGCTGACGGCTTTCTCTGTAGACATTACTACTCTGGTAGCTGCTGGTAGTGTTTGCCGCTTCCGAGGGGAGAGCATGGCTAAGAATAGAGGATAGATGCCTAACAGTGCAAATGTAAGGGACTGGAGCAGATGGATGGTTGATATTATTCGGGTACTAGATCCAACCGTTACTCTGTAGTAATGCGAACCAGTGGTTGGTTGGTTTGTTTATTTATTTTAAAGATTTTATTTATTTATTCATGAGAGACACACACACAGAGAGAGAGAGAGAGAGAGAGAGAGAGGCAGAGACAGGCAGAGGGAGAAGCAGGCTCCATGCAGGGAGCCCGATGTGGGACTCGATTCCGGGACTCCAGGATCAGGCCCTGGGCCGAAGGCAGCGCTAAACCGCTGAGCCACCGAGGCTGCCTGAACCAGTGGATTTTAACCCCCTTTTTAATCTTCAAGCCAGTTTGAATGGGGGTTTTGTCACTTGCAATTAAATGAATACTATTTAATATTGATGCCCTTTTTTCCCTTTATTGCTTTAGCCCACACATCTTGCCATGTATGAATCTTTAGAGTTTTCCCCTTTGCTTATATCTTATCTTCTAAACACAACTGCTAACTCTTAAAGATAAGTGCCAGCATGGTCCCCAAAATTAGGATGCCAGCATCTTTTGTTTCATGACTCAGCCTCCCAATCTACTTGCAGATCTTGCCCATACCAGAGAATTTTCCACTTGTGGTCTTTGTGGTCTCTTCATACCTTCTTTCCATCTTTTAATTCTCTTAGTCCAAAATAAATTAACTTGCAGGAAAGTATCAGATTCTTTCCTACTAATGAATACCTGATTTTGAAATTGGAAGAGCTTCCCTTTCCAAATATGTATGTATTTTCTATTAATTCTCTATGTTAATGGGATGAAGCACTCTGGAGAGAATTTATGTATTAGATAGCAGGTAAATCTAGCTTTGGTGGGTGAGGCTTTGAGACCTTCAGACTTTGCTGACATGTAAGGTGCTAAACATGAGAGACCAGTAATTTACTCATTTTATAACTTTCATGGCAACTTGCATAGCATTTTACACTTACTAGACAGATATAGAATCTCATAGGTTTTCGGAGGTGGGAAGAAAATCAAGGCTCAATGTCATTAATATGGTTATTAAGGCACCCTAAACAAACTCTTTTGTTTTGGAGCTTACAAACCAGAATTTTGAGGACCCTTGAGCCAATGCTGTTCCTTCTTGCCTGAAAATAGTGGTAAAAGCATAGCCAGACCACCTGGCAGGGACAGGTGTGACTTCAAGTGTTAGGTTGGAACTTAATGTTGCTTGGGGCCATGGATAAATCCCATGTAATTTCACCTCCACTCATTTAATGTGGAATTAAAAGCTCAATATTAAGCATCTGGTATTCTGGGATAAAGTCTCGGAGTATAACACTCCTGAAAGCTGTATTCTGGAAAGACCAAATTAGTCTTTTTATATCGAAGGAGAATGCCACATATATGAAAGATAAACGAATCTAAATATTGATTGATTTAAGTGCTTGAATCATATAGACCCACCCAGATTTGAAATGCAGGAAAGATGTTTTTCTGTTACAAATCGAGGAAAGCACTAATTTTAATCATATCCTATTGATCAATCAAGCCTCATTTCCTTTTTGCTTTCATCAGGTGTTGGAAGAAGTCGGTTGTTATAAATTCATGCGGAGATGACTAACCGCGTGCATCTGTACATCAGCAGGCAGCTAGAGCAGAGACAGAAATGGAAATTCTCTAGGAAATGCTCCATGAAAGGGGAAGATCACCTTATCTGGCTGACCAGGAGCAAGTGTCCAGAGCCCTCTTGCCCATCTTGATATTCCATTAGCATTCCGTTAGAAAGAATCCACATTAGCCAACTGAAATTTTAAGCCAGATGATGAGGCGTCTATATATTTCACTTCAAATTGTACCCTCAAATTCCAAAATATATCCTGGAGTGCCAGATATTTCATCAATAGTTTTAATAAAATCCTTTTTTTTTTTGCCACCAGCTGTATTAATCTGGACCTAAAGGTTTCTCCCACTCAGATCTTGCCAAAGATGTCATTACTATATCTCAACTTCTTCAAAAGCTAGCAAGTCAGCTATGTTTGCTGTCACTTAGGTCAAATGACACCTCTCCACACCCTGAAGGAAATCGCAGTGTTGACCAAGAAAGTCAGTGCCTGGAGGTTGAAGGACCTAGGTAACAGACCAAGTTTGGAAACAATGATTAAACCAGTGTCACCTTCCTTGACCCAATTTACTTTAAATGTTGTAATATCACTGTGAATTTTTTGGAAACAAAAAAAACCCCTAATTTTTTAATTAGTTATGAGGGAATATATTTATAAGCAATACAGTTTTTTAAATGTGAAAAAGTTGTAAAAATCTTACCCTTCACAGACCTGGGAACCATATAGAAAACCGTTTTGCAAATCTTCCTCTAAGAAGGTCAGGGCACTTTTCTGAATTAAAAGTAGGTCTGAGAAACATTCCAGATATTGGTGAAGTTCTTACCTGTAGACTATAACACTGTATTTATTGCCAATTGCTGTCAATCAATATTTGTTGTGTACCTATGTTGTGGACAGAGCCATGTGCCATGGAATAATGCTTCTGTTCTTGTTTAGGAAGACAATATAAGTGCATGAACTAATCTTTGTAAAATACAGCACAGGTATCTGAAAAGGGAATTTAGGCAGTAGGCAAGGATTTTAAGGCCTTAGCTCTGTAATATGCGGATTCAAATGTCAGTAACTTCTAAAAGCTGCTCTGACGACTGGCATCACAGAATGTTACCAGTGAGTCATCCATGTGGCTTTTAAAATGCAGATTCCTGGGCTGCCCTTGCCTTCTGAGATGCTGAGTTAGGAGATGGAGGGTGAGGCCCAAGATTCTGTGTTTTAAGAATGTCATCATGTGACCCTCTTACAAGGCCTACTTTGTGCAAAAGCCAGATCCCCTGAGACATATTTTCTCCCCAGAATAAAAGCTTGATGGGTATTAGTTACTATTGTGTCTAGAAGGATGCCAGGGCATTATAATTTTCTCTTTTGGGGCTATGTTTTAGCTTTTGACTAATGTCTATCTGAAAATACAATATTTTTCCATTAAAGTACAAATTTTAGAGGATTTTTTATTTTACTAGGACCATATATGGGTATATGGTCTACTGCATGTATATTACACTTAACAATATATGGTAGGAAAACATTCACTCAGTCATTTTAAAGCTTAGTTAAAAAAATACTACCTATCTAAGTGTATGCAAACATCTGTATACTTTGGCACTGTAACTATTATAGCATTTTCAATTACAAGTCACAATATGGTGAGCATATCAAATGACTGTCATTAAGTTTCTACGGGTATTAAAAATTATCTTTAGAAAATTTAGCTGAATACAAAAATCAAGATGCTGGCTTGAAAAGGATGCCCCTATTTACATAACAGCCAGAAGCCTGAAAATTTTCAGAACTAAAAGGACTCCTGCATGTATTAACTTAAAAAAATAAATAACTCTTCCTGCACTCTTTGTAGCTAATGGATCATTAGCGGATTTCAAAGTTGACCACCCACGGTGTCAAGAGAGGGATATTCTCGGCAGGAAAGGGAGCAGAAATGAGTCCTTATGAATAATGTCTCTAGGTACTTTTAAAAAATAAAATTACTATTGGCAGAAATAACCCATCTCTATGTATAGGCTCTTCTATTTATAGCACCACAGCATAGGCTTGAGAATGTAAATGAGATCCCAAGTAGTTGTGGTTCAAGTGGAACTTTCACTCTTTTTTCGTGAATTTCCCACCACCACAGTACGAGTCTGCTGATTACAAAGCAATATACCCCCCAACCCTCCCACCCCACCCCCATCCCAATCTTCCTTACAATTTTTGAACTCTTTTCAAGTGAGTTGTCAGCTGTGTGTGGAGACTCGAGTGTCACATCATCCACAGATAGTTTGTTTTTATGACAGAGCTGCCTAAAAGGATGCTATTTCTTGCAGTAAGGCATCATCATCATGGACATTTTTCATTTTTTTTGAAAGTAGCCAAGTGTGAAAATAATAGGAAAAAACCCCCAAAATTTTCTTAAGGGGGCCTAGAAAGTGAACTTAAGGAAACAGTCTGTGTAACATACCCATGATGGGGGAGCTCAGGGAAAATGTCCTTCAGTTTCCAGGAGCTTTTTGCTTTATGTGAAAAGATTTTATTAAAGGTAGAAACAGAGAAGATGAAAAAGGATATGAGCAGTAATAAAAGAGAATTACATGTGAAGAAATACTACACAAAATAGGGATGATTCACAACAATACAAAATATTTTTGTTCTTGTTCTAGGATCTGTCCAATTCAATCCTGTGCATATTTTGTGAAGGAAGATTGAATTTATGTTATAATCTCTCTCTCTTTCCCCATCTTCCTGCTCTCTCTTAAAGCCATGGTTCACGTTATGAAAAGTTTTAGGTTGGTAGCGAAGGATGATCTGAAATTTCCTTCCCAGCAAGAGCAATCTTTTCCATTTCTTTTGCCATGGGACTCACTAGTCCTTTTGAAATGGAGATACAGCTTTGCTTCCAAGAGAGGAGCCTCAGAAAATACCAAACCCCAAACAGGGAGCTAACATGGTAAATGTGGCCATAACCCAAATAACTTAAATGAAATACACCTGAGAATGTGTCTGGCACAGTAGCTGACATTGCTCAGCTAGCTGCTCATTATGTGATAGTGAAAGGAGGTGGGCATAGATAAAACATACAATTAATTGAATCCGAATCAGTTAATGGTGGGGTAAGGGCAAACAGAAAGGAGTCTAATAGAAAGAGAAGTGGGTTGGGAAAAAAGCATGAGGTAGAGGGTACCAGTGGGTGAGAAAAATAAAAGAATACATTGATAATTGTTGAATGATTGTATCATTTCACACGTCTAAAATTACCTCCACCGATTAAAAAATATCTCAGGGTTTTAAGATTAGACTTTGTGACCAAGCAATAATTTCATAATAGATTTTCTTACTCTGTGTTCATTGCAAAATTAGCTGGTCTCTAGTCCCCTGTACTGGAAGGGCAATTTGGGCAGGATTTAATCTAACAGAATCAGTAAATGCAGTGCTTATGAAGCTCTGGAGTTCTCAGATAATTTCCCGTGAAGATAATGTGCCTATTTTGAGGCTATTTAAGGCTGGAAGAGTTGGTTTAAGCTTTTAAAATGCTATTTCAACTCCTACTAAAAAGAAACAAAAATTCTCTTAAAATATTTAAGTCAACAAAGTGCTGTTTCACCCATTCCCTTGACCTCACTAATGTTCACATACACACAATTTCTACTCAGTGGTTTCCATGGTGAATGCAACTGTTGCCAGGGAGGTGGAAACAGTGCATGCAGCGTTGATGGATTGTTCTTTTCTGATATTAAGAAATATTTACAAAATTGCTGGGGGAGGGATTTATTCCTCACACACATAAGGAATAGTAAATAACTCCCTAGAAAGATAAATATTTATAAACATGAAAACATTCTTTATGAACATTGCCACATTCCTACATTGAATTTGCAACAAGAAATTTAATTTATTCCAATTTCTCACTTTCATCGAGTGTTTATGCTTTAATTTCATGTGGGGAAAAAGCAAGACATTTAGAGGAGTTCTTGCCTCTAAATATGTTGATGCATCAGACTTGCTCTCAAACTACAAGAAAAAGGGGGGACATATGGAATTGTCCCAAACCTCATTATACAGAGTCAATGCCCTCAATAATTATAGATCGGAGACTGCTGACTAGAAACATGTTTAATGCCTACCCCTTGAACGATGTGGTATATTTAGCTTATAGTTCTAAGGTCCCGATACTAAAACCTAGTATACAATTATATACAATTATAAGGAACAATATAAAATTTGCCACTCAATGTTTGCCCATATTATAAGAAATTATTTCCTCAATCCCAAACCCAGTTCAGACCCTCAAGTCATGCAGCTTCCTGCCTGTAGCATATACTACACATTTGTGTTAGTCCAGGTAACATTCCCAGTTCATTGGCAAAACGTTTCCATTAATTTTGACTTTGACTCCTTTCCTCCCACAAAACTGGTTGTTCAGATCTTTCCCAGTCTCTAAGCCTTGTGTCCCACATTCATGTGAGATGACTTCATTTCATCCTCTATAGAAAGATAAAATTGTGGTCATCAATACCAACCCTTGACTTCCCACATCATCTCTTGCACTTATTTCTCCACCCTTCTTTCTTTTTATACTATTAAAGGGTTTTAGGCAGATAAATAATCCTAGTGTGTTTTAGAATTGTCTTTCTGAGGCTACTGTGTGGAAAATGTACTGGAGGGACAATGAGAAAAAAAGGGATGCCCTTTCTTCTCTTCTTACTCCTGTTGGGCATATGCAAGAAACCCAGTGTTGCTCACCCGTAGCAAGTTTCAGCAGCATCTCCTAGCGAATTCCCACTAAGCCCGTGTTCCTGCTGGGTTCTCTGTGAAAGTCAGGTGTCCCAGTGGGCAAATGGATTCTTAGCAAGCAGTACCCCCCAAGAGTGGCTTTCCAGACAGTTCTGCTGACTCTCTAGGGGTGGTTTGTAATAGAGTTTCACAGAAACCCAGTGGGCAAAATTCTAGTAAGTTTAGTAATAGCCCTGTGGGTGGTTTCTCAGTGAGGTCCCTAGATTCCCAGGGGATGGCTTTCCCATGAGGTTCCTGGTGGATTTCAGCAATACTTCAGCAGTTTCTTCAGCCCCTCAGTGGATAGCTTCCTCTTTCCCAGTCCTGGCCTGTGGCAGCTCAGTGAACTTTTCTATATCCAGTCACCACATACTCTCCATGGTGGTCTAAGTACCAATCTGTGTGTGTGTGTGTGTGTGTGTGTGTGTTTTCCAAATTTGTTTTTTGAGTATTCTTCCCTAGCCCTAAAGGTAAGGATTGCTCCCTACATGTGCTATACCTAAACTCTTAATGTACTCTTTGACGCTTAGGAGTTAATCCTCTGTTACTAGTTAATAGTTCTTCACATTAAATATTCCTAATTACCATATGGCTTCTGTCTCCTGCCTGGACTCTGAATTATATACAGAAAAGCCATTTGGGAGGAGGTTGTCAACAAAATCCAAGCAGAAGTGTAGATAAGCTCAATGGAAGCAGGCATGGAGAGAAATGATTTAATAGATGTTTAGAGGAAAAATATGTATTTAACTGATGATGTTTTGGATAACTTGAATAGATTTTGATGCCATTCTTAAAACTGAAGAATACAGATTAGTTTCCAAAATGAGAATAGGACAATACACAGCTAATTTTATTTTATTATTTTATTTTATTTTTAAGATTTTATTTATTTATTCATGACAGACAGAGTGAGGCAGAGACAGGCAGAGGGAGAAGCAGGCTCCACACAGGGAGCCTGACGTGGGACTTGATCCTGGGTCTCCAGGATCACACCTTGGGCTGAAGGCGGCGCTAAACCGCTGAGCCACCAGGGCTGCCCCACAGCTAATTTTATACATATATTTAAAGTATCCATGGGTATCATAGTGAATATGTTAGGTAGTGTCAAAATAAGTTGTGATTGTAAAAAAATAATTTGGTTTTGATCACAATTAAGAGAACCTCTGTGTTATTATGCTAGTTGGGGTTGGGGGGTTAGGCACCTGAAGGAAAATAAACTTTGACTCAAAGACCTAAAGAATTTAAAGTATTGGACCACTTACTTACCATATCAATGAAATAAGAAAGGCTGCACTAAAAACATTTAACCATTATACTTCTGTTATCACTACATGGAAAGATGCCCATGTGTGTGGGAACATGGCATGGCTAAGTTCCTTTTAAGCTTAAAGGAATATTCTTTTTTTTAAAAAATATTCCTTTATTAATACAATTACCATGTATGACATAGCTGTTCTTCCTGAGGACAATTTTGTTAGCTTTGTGGGCACAGTTGAGATGCTAGGTCTATGAGAGAGAGCTCACTGGGCAGAAAGCATTCAGCTCAGTTTCATGTAACTGTTCACGATTATGATGATGATAATGAAAATTATTTATAACGTGAAACATCTTTGATGAGTACTAAACTAGACAGGATGCCAGGGCAACCAGAATAAGCAGGGGTATCCCAAACAAACTGGGGTCTCTGTTTGGGGTCATAATATTTCCCCTTAGTCTATTGAATGTACTAATTAAATGTGAAGAATTCCCACCTAAAACGAACTCTGAAGTAGAAAGGCAATTATTTTATTTTAACTGCTGCATTATTTGGAAACTTATTCTATTAGAGTTCAAATTTACACATACTTAGGGCATTATCTTAGAAGAATATTTTCTTCTAAGTTGATAAAATTGAGATACAATGTGCTGAGAACTGAAAACAGCTTTCCTAAAAAAAGAACTACGGATAATAAATCACTGCTTTGCTACCTTTGATATGTGGTCTTCTCTCTTTTTTTCTTTAATCCTGAAAGTGATAATTTGAGTTTTAAATACAAGAAGTTGAAAGTAGCTTCAGGCTTTTTCAATTAAAAGTTTAAGTTTTCAGCTTCTTTGCACTGGAAAAGACTAAATCTCTTCTTGGAATTGGTTGACATGATGTTAAAATGGACCATGGTATTTCTTTGAAAACCATGTACAATGGCCAGCCTTCATCAAAAGGTGTTTCTGCTGGAGGCATGCTTCTCAGTTCAGTGACCTTATGGAAGGTAAAGGACAGTTTTAAAAGCATTTATATCTAGTTAACATTTTTTTGACACTCTATTAGATGTGACAATTTTCTTTTACATTAAATGGATAAAAAAAAAAGAGAAATAGTCAACTTTTCCTGCTGTTTCTATAGTTTCAATTAGTTTCTTTCCCCTCAATTGCTCTATCAGATGGGCTAGATAAGATTTCACTATTTGGGGGATCATTTTAAGCCTCTTTTCCAGCAGTTTGTTATTTTTAAAGCTCCAATGATTCACCATAAAATGCATCTCCATCTGCAGGAAGCAATTCTTAAATTGCTTCACTCAACAAATCCAAAACTGCTAGGCTCACTATAGCACAAAAATAGAACTGGTTTGGAAGGGGATTACCTATTGGATTCAGAAAACCTTCTTCTGAGACAGGTTATAGCATGGGACAGATCTCTGAATGTCATAGGCAATTTTACATTTTTTTAGTAAGAATCATCTGAAGTTTTGTTTCATAGGTTTGAACTATTTCCTGGTAAAAAAGTTCTATCTCCTGGTAACTAACATTATGAGTATTATGAGTTATTAGTTGTTGTAAACTCTCCCATCAGTTCAAACTGAATTAAAATTTTCTATGCAACTTTAAATTGTATTTGAATGGATACATATTTAAATACCCTTTTTCAGAATTTATTAAATCTTAATTTGAATTCAGCTTTTAAACATTTTTTTAATTTAAATTCAATTTAGTTCACATATAGTGTATTATTAGTTTCAAGGGTAGAATTTAGTGATTCATCAGTTGCGTATAACACCCAGTGCTTATTATATTAAGTGCCCTCCTAGCCCATCACCCATTTACCCCATCCCCACCTCCACCTCCCCCCTTGCGACCCTGTTTGTTTCCCAGAATTAGGAATCTTGAGTTCAGTTCTTAATTCATTTCATTTAAAGTTAATCTCTCTTCGTCCCCTTCCATGGCACGTATATGCAAAATACTAGACTTCAGCATGGAGGAGTTATCACAATCAAGTTGAATTATTTATTTATTTATTTATTTATTTATTTATTTATTTATTTATTTATTTTTTCGAGTTGAATTTTTGACTCAGGTTTTATTTACACTAACCTGTAAAATGGGGTAGAAAAATCTTGATTTGTCTTAGTTGTTTTAAATCTAATTAAAGTAAAATAGAAACCAACAATGAAAGTCAAAGGACGAAGAGTTGTTTGCCAGTTTAATCTTACATAGGAAGCTATTGGTATCCTTGGGACTTAGAAAGGCTGATTATTCTATAGGATTTTTAAAGACAAGGCACAGTTTATCTTAATCCTATGTCAGCATTTCCCTGAAACTGATTTAGCCTTTCACAATAGAAAGAAGAGACATAGTAGATCTTTTAATTGAAAAATCCTGCAGCTACTTTCAACCTCTGATATTGAGAATCAAGTTATCTTGTTCTAAAAAAGAACAAAAAAGAACTTACTAATCTGGAAGTTATTCAAGACTCATTTATTATCAAAAGTATTGTTAGTGACTCTCCTAATTCCTTCAGGGAACCTCTAGGTATGAAGGCAGATCATAATACATACAGCAGACTATTTAAGGGATACCTCGTTTTATTACAAAAGGTGTCCCTCCGATAAGATAAATAGCTTCATACAAATATTTTTCAGAGATACTTTTTGCCAAAAACAATGCTTTCACATTGTGTTTAGTTTTGCACTAAAGTTCCTTGAAGGTGTTCCATAGCCTTCAGGAGGGACAAAGGATCACTGGTGCCATGTCTCAATCAGAGCTAGTTCACTTTTATCTTGAATCATTCGTTTTCAACAAACATTTACTGGACTTCTCTATGACAGGCACTGCTAGGTACTGTAACATTGTGGTGAATACAAAAAGATACAGTTCCCTTTTTTATTACATTTACAGTCTGAATGGGGAGAGAGGAATTAAACAATCAGGTATGCAATTATAAATTTTATTAAGTGCTAAGAAAGAATATCACATGGTGCTACAGAAGACGACAGCAGGGGGATTCTTTTAGATGGTGGGCAAAGGGGAATTTTCAGTGGCATTAATAATTAAACTGAAATATAAAAAATAAGGAATTGGGTTAGGTGAAGAGTGGGGAGTGTTTCAAACAGTGAGCAACATGTATGAAAGCCAGGATATGAGAGAAAGCCTGCCACATCTCAGGATTCAGAAACAGCCATTATGCCTAGAGTTCAGAAAAAAGAGAGGATTTGAAGAACTAGCCACAGGTTATGATCATGCAGGGGTGCCTCTGATTTTATATCAAAAAATATGTAACACATAATATTGCCATGTTTTCCCTATCAGTTGATCAAGGAAAACCTTAAAAAGAATCCCTGCTTTATATACATCATAACATAGGAATTGCATATTAATTTAAATTACCTTATCAGATGTTATGAAAATATCTTAAAGTTTTTAGGTCTTCGTCCTGTGAAGAAATACTCTATTGTCTGTGTGGAGCACTTCCATTTTTATTAAATTTATATTAAGCTGTTCTCTCCGTTTGGGTCTCTTGCTAAAGCACATAACTAAATTAACACCAATTTAAGTGTAGTTTCTAAATGGAAATCTAATATCCTCCAACATCTTAGTCACAAATTCTGTGTTTTGTAAATAGCAATTAAGCTATTTTGATGATGCAGTGCGAGTCACATATTCTGTGAGGCACTGAAAGTCCAAGAGTAATTCAGTAGCATTAGGGTGCATCTTAGTTGCTGGCCAAGCTGGCTGCTGCCTTTGTGGTATGGGTTGAGGGGCTGGAAGTTCTCCAATCCAGAAATATCTGCCCATTGTCCTGCTCCATAAAAATCTATTTTCAGGGTTTGTTCTTTTTAGGTAGAAAATTAAAGTTTCTTCTCATACCTTAAGCACTACCTCAATGCCACCTTCTCAATGATACCCATGGCCAGAATGAACTTCTTTTATTTTTGACACATTGATGCCATTCAGTTACCCATTCAGATATTCAGTAATATTTATGAGGTCCTGACATGAATCAGGCATAGAATGGCCTTGAGGAAAGAAAGACCAATAAGACATGACTACATTTTAGTGAGATTTTAGTTTAGATTAGTAGTTCTTATAATTAGTTTCTCATTAGAATTGCTAATGGAAAATACAGATTTGTCAAAAGTACAGATCCATAGGCATGGAAGTGGGCATGCATATTTTTCACAAGTTTCCAAATGATTGTGATACACATTTCTGGTGACCTGGTTTCCTTTCTTTTACAATATTTTTGCTATAAGAACTTGACCCACTTTGGGAGTAAAAAGAGTCTTTATATTGAACTGAATCTCTTCAACTTATTTTAGATGTAAGCACTGGTTATGATTGTACTGCTAGAAGGGAATATTCTTCCAACGTAAATGGTGGAAAGTGAATGATCTATCAAATATTTGTTGAATGCAAAATGAATGAATGACGATCTTTTCAAACTGAGCTGTCTTCAGATGAAGCATCTTTCTTTCTTTCTTTCTTTTTTTTTTTTTTTTGAAGCATCTTTCATATGGCATGGCTTCAAGACCTATAAAAGAACTTAAAAGTTGGCATCTGAGATTCCTGGTTTCTAGGATGAAGAAAAAGGAAACTTGATGCTCAATGCTTTTGTCATGCCTTCATTTGAAAGTGTCTAAACCATTTATACAGTTTTTTTATTGAGCAAAAGAACATAGTTTCATATTTAATGGCATGGGTCACATAAAGATAATCTTAAACCTTTGATTTCAAAGAGCACTGAGTTTTCTTTTGAGTACATTTTACAGGATTAAGACGACTTATTTTAAGTTTGCATTTTAAGATACCTTGTTTATAAAACAAGACCTATTCTCCATTTTCTAGGTTAGATAATATGAAATCAAGTCACAGTTGGAAATGTCATAGTCTGTACAAACTAAGCACAAAGAGAAAAGGGAATGCATCATATGAAAAAATTCTGATGTTATTATTTAGGTCACTGTGTTAAATGTTTGGAAGATTCAAGGAATAAGTAATGTTATACAAGTTGCAAAATAGCATATTTTCAAAATGATGAACTTTTAGGAATTTGGTAATGAGGTGATAATGAGATGATGAGGTGTGAAAGAAGTTAGTTTCTGCTTTGCATTTTTTTTAGTCCATTATCTTTATTGCTGTCTTATAACACTTCAGTATATATACTGACCTTTTATTCTGACTGCTACCTTAACTGTGCCTATCACACATTTTTGGGAGATGACTATAAATTATGAAAGGTTGAAAGTGCCCCCAAAAGCGTTAAATCAAATGCTATAAAACTGAGTGTTGACATTTTTCAAAAGTGCAAAAAGTGCAAAAGCAAGAGTTTCAGAGTGTTGAATATTAGCATGGAAGGCAAGTGTACCTGGGAAAATTAAATATGAGTATAGAGGGTGAGGCAACTTTTATATTTGGAATAAAAGGTTGTTTTCTTACTCTTTGCTATTAGATTGGAATTAAGAACTTAATTGCTTTATTCTTTAAATCTGACACTAGGAGGAAGGTAGGTCAGTACACTGTCTGGCTCATTTATAACAGTAAAATGCATCCTATTGACCTGGGAACAAATTGATAGAACAAGGGCCTACTAGGGATATAGCACCTACAGGCATAAGGACCAATAAGATATTAATTTAAGCTCCAAATATATAAACACACTACCTTGTTCTAAGGAAATGTTAATATAGTTCTATTTCTTTATGTTGAGCATGTAGTATAACAAGAATATATCCAGACTATTAAGTGGCCCAAACTATGAGGCCCTTAACAAAAAGGGAAATAAAAGGCTTTTGAAAAAGGAATAATATCGAGCATGAATATTGAAGATATATCATATTTAAATTTAAATAACATCTTTCCCCATAATTTCAATGATTTTCATTTTCTTCAGTTGTTAATCAAATTAACTAAAAGTGTTATGGAGCTACTATAATATGAATTGTTTTGTAATATTAATTATTGCATGATATGAGAGAAAATGAAGATGTAACCATCAAAGCTGCATTTTGGATTTTAGGAGACAAGAAAAAAATAATTTAATTTAACATCTGTTTTACCTTAGGGATGAAGGAACTGAGAACCATGAAGTCAGCACAGCTAGTTAGCAGCAGAATTGAAACTTCTCAGAAACTAAATATCCTATGAGGAAAGCAGTAACTTCAGGATATTGCTGATTAACCTGTCCCAGCCATTCTATGAACCTACATAGTTCCTGGATGATTTTAGGACTAATGCTAGCTTTTATCTGTTCTGGTCTGAATCTTATCACATAATAAGATATGTGTCTACTGGCATCTTTCAGGAAGGTGCACCTAACAAACAACTCATCCCTTCTGCTTGCCCTTACACACTTTTCAAACTCATACTGTTACCCTAAACCAAATATTTGTGCAGCTGATCTTATTATAGCTCTTCAATAGAGAAGAGCGAGGAAAAGTAAGTAAAGAATTGTTTCCTCCAGTGCTTAACTCTTATGTTTTCCTTGGCAACTCTGATACTAAGATACAATAGATAGAGGTGTTTGGAGATCTCCCCTGGTACAGTCAACCAGTGCACCATGTTCTGCTCCCTTGGGATTGATACCTGATTCATGGTATTCTGCTCTATACTTTCTATGAATTTGGGCTAAATGTTTCTCTCTATTACTCCAAAGCACTTTGTAGGTATTTTTATATTAGTATTTACCACATTACTTGGATATGTGTCTATCTGTCTAACTGTTCTATAAGTTACTTGGAAGATCAGTACCCTGGACTGGAAAGCTGCCCTTAATAATTTCTTCAATTGTTCTCATAACTTTCATGACTTCAACCATTTCCTACTTCATTACAAATCCCAAATCTGCATGTCCACCTGAGTTTTTTATGAATACCAAGGTTTTCTTACCAGTTTAGCTTCTAAGCAGTTCTTCTCTCATTTTATGTGTCACAATTTATTGGATCATTTTTTTAATAGGTCAGGACCCTCAATGTCAAATAATGCTTAAATCATTTTGTACCCAATTCCTATGTACCAGATACATGCATTTTTATGTACTAAATACATACATAATCTGGGGGAGATTATATCTTGGATTATCTGGGTAGACCCATAATGTCATTACGACCATCCTTAGAAGACAAAAGCAGACAGAGGGATTACTCAGACAGAATAGGAGAAGGCAATGTGAACACAGAGGTAGAGATTGGAGTGATACAGCCACAACCAAGGACTGTTATAGCCATCAGAAGCTGAAAGAGGCAAGAAAGATTTTCTCTTATAGCTTTCAGTGGGAGCATAACTATGGGCTATCCTTGAATTCAGCCTAGAATTTTAGCTTGAATTCTAGCCTCCAGAACTGTGAGAGAATAAATTTCTGTTGCTTTAAATCACAAAGTTCATGATAATTTTTTATTATAGCCATAGAAACTAATACAAGGACCTACTATGTTTCTGTACTGGGTCATATGGTGTAGGTAAAAAAACAAACAAAAAACCAATGGGACACTGGCCTTGACCTTGAAAAATGAGACTGGGATCCCTTGATGGCTCAGTGGTTTAGTGCCAGCCTGTCGGTCGGCCCAGGACGTGATCCTGGAGTCCCTGGATCGAGTCCCACATCAGGCTCCCTGCATGGAGCCTGCTTCTCTCTCTGCCTATGTCTTTGCCTCTCTCACTATGTGTCTCTCATGAATAAATAAATAAAATCTTTAAAAAAAAAGTGGGACTAAGGTTTATATGATAGGTTAGTTTTGGCATGAACGGGTATGGACCAAGGCAAGCTGTTTTTGTTTCCCAGTGATCAGTAAAAAGCCAATGGAAGCTTTAAAGTAAGAGTAACACCATCACCTTTGTTTCTGAGGGAGATGGAGAGTATGGAATTGAGGATACTAATGACATTGTTCCTCTGATAAGAATTTAATAAGGGTTTGAACTGCAAGAGTGACTGCAGCACTGGGGAGGAGAGCTTTTAATTTAAGAGATTTTCTGAAGTGGAATTGAACAATTACATCATTTTTGAGCCATGTTACCCTTCTGGGCTCAGCATCAGGCTCCTAATAATTCTTTCCATTAGATTTTTGGCTTTTTGCTAAATACCTTACCCAAATTGTAGTAGCTCTTCTGAGAAATGATTTGAATACTATTTTGAAAATGATTTTACTGGAGATAATATTCTTTGAAAAATGTGATTTTAAACAATCTTTTCCCATATCCTTGATAATGTGTGTGTCTGTGTGTGTGTGTGTTTTAAGTGGGAACCTTTGGAAAATGGATCAACACAGAAATTCATACCATACACAACTTCCATCAAGTAAAGATTACTAATGTTATGATTTAATTTTATGTAATCTCAAATATCACTTGAATGATGAATCAAATTATTGTAAATATATATCACTACCTCTTCAAGTGTTAATTTCAGAAATATATAAGATTAAATACGTAGCATTCTAACAATGCATTAATGGTATCATTTCGCTAATAACAAATAGACTAGTCAGATTTGGAAGTGATGAGTTTTTAATACATCATTCTGAAGAATAAGGGCAATTATTATTTAAATGAAGTGAATAAACATGGAGTCACTACCAGGCTCTCTAAGCTAGTAATAATTACTTTATAAAAGGTTAATAAATGTCAAGTAAAAGCAGCTATGACCTGTTAAAGGTTAAGCTGAAAACCGCTAAAATGAAAAAAAGGAAGTGCTGATTATTACATTTATTGACTGACACTGACACTCAGAGAATAGATAATTCTAGAATGACTAATTGATAATTAAATTTCAGACAAGCATCTTTAACCTCTAAACATGAAGATAATTTAAGGACCCTATCAGACTCATGCTGCTTACTAATGTATTTCCCTCCCCTCTTCGTTCTAAGGATCAGCAAAATCAGTGGCTAGTTTTATTTCAAAGTATCTTTTCAACATGTGTTGAGTTAATAGAGAAGATAGCCACCAATAGATCTCCAAAGCACAGGGTCCCACGTGTCAGTATCCTCCCCAAATACCAACAGAGGTTCTGAATCACATTGAGAGTGACACTAAACACTCAGCTGAGGATCTAAGAACTTGATGATATGATCCTGCCTTCTTCTCTTTCTTTCTCTCATACCACATCCTTAGAATTATATGCTCCAGCTACTAAACTACTTGCAGTTTCCTCAAATACTCCTTGCTTTGGTCTATACCCAGAACTGCTTGTCTCTTCAAATGCTAGGCTAATTCCTATTTATGTTTCAGGATCCATTCATGTCATCTCTTTTGGGAAGTGTTCTCTGATCCTTTCAGGTAGGATTTCTTTTTCATAGCACTGATTATAGTATGCTTACATGTTAGGTTTATTAATTCTTCTCCCTTGCTCAATTGTAAGGTCTTTTAGGACACAGAGGCTAACTCATACACTCCATATATCCAGTATTTAGTAGAGTGCTTGGCCCAGTGTTTGGCCCACAGCAGATGCTCCATGAATGCCTAGTGAATAAATAAATGGATTTTTTACAAATTAAGAGAAAATACTTGGTGACTGAAGGCTAGAGGGGGTAGCCTTTTTGTTAATTTTGGCTGAAACCTATATTTTATATAGCCCAGTGTCATAAGTATGTTTCCCAGAGAGAAGATTTTATTTATCTATTTTCATTTGATATTAGCCTTCTTTCCCCTTAGTGCAATAATCAGAAAATAATCAGATGTAGCTATACAGTTGGCTTTGCACCTTCCTCTGAAATCAGATGTATTTGGAGTTTTTTGGGCTGTAACTCCCATCTAGTATGGCTATTTTTAAAAAGTCATAGTGTTTTTAATGACACTGAACCGCCTGCAGGGGTCATTCATGTTTCTTTTTTCTTTTTCTTTTATTTTTTCTTAGCATAGAACAACAACATTAACAAATGCATCAATCTTCTCTAGATGTAAATGTTTAGTATAATAAAATATACATACTTTTTCGTGGTGCTCTGCTGTGGGATGCCCTTGCTTTGTAATGAGCTTTATTATCTATTAGAAAGTGTGTAATGGAAGGTGGCCCTTGAGAAAAAATCAAATTACACTTAACTTCTCTTCAAAACAAAAAAGGAAACTCTTGGTACAGCACATAGCTTTCTCATATGTTCAGGTCTTAAATAGATCCTAACAGTTGAGGCTGTGCATATGTACACAGGGACCAGAGAGGTCCCAAGTCATCCACCTATCCTTGGCTGACAGAACCTGCATGCAGGTGCAGAGATTATGTGACAAAAACCTGGTGGAAAGTTAAAAGCCTGGGAAGAGTTGAAAATGATCTAATGGTTTAATATTTTCTCCAGCTTGCACAAAGATCAATCAGCAGAAAGTGGAAGCCTTTTTGGCTTGAAGTGTGAAACAATCTCTGTGCAATCTTTTACTGAAAGCCAAGCTATACAAATGCATGGGTGAGCTCTAGGAAGGCAAGCTTAAAAACAAAAAGAAGGAAAATAATAAATGAACAGAGATATCCGTGGCTGTACACTTTGGTGGAGACATACTACATAAATTTAGTCTAAGCAAGTTTACTAAACAGAAAAAATAAAACAACATTCCCCCAGGAGAAAACTAGAATCCAGAGTTGTCACAATATATTATTCAAAAGGCCAGTGTGTAGGGGCGCCTGAGTGGCACAGCTGGTTGACTTCAGCTCAGGTCAGGATCTTGGGGTTGTGGGATTGAGCGCTGTGTCAGGCTCTGTGCTCATGGGAGAGTCTGCTGGAAATTCTCTCTCTACCTCCCCCTCTGCTCCTCCCCCCACTCATGCTCTCTTTCTCTCTCATAAATAAATAAATAAATAAATAAATAAATCTTAAAAATAATAAAAGCCAGTGTTTAAAAACAAAACAAAATAAAACTATGAGACATGCAAAGAAATAAGAAAGTGTGACATATATTTAGGGGGAAAAAGTAGTGAATAAAACTCTCCGAGTGTCCTTGGACGATGGATTTAGCATACAAAGATTTAATTAATTAGTTTTAAAAGATTTATTTATTTATTTGAGAGAGAAACAGAGAACATGAGCAAGAGGAGAGGCAGAGGGAGAGAAATAAACTCCCTGCTGAGCAGGTGCTTGATGTGGGGCTTTATCTTATGCACCTGAGATCATGACCTGAGCTGAAACCAAGAGTCAGATGCTTAACTGACGGAGCCACGTAGATGCCACGAGGACACAAAAATTTAAAAGTAGCTATTATAAATATATTTAACGAGCTAAAGGAACCTATATAGAATTAAGGGAAAGTAGATGACAATCATTCAGTGAATAGGAAACCCAATAAAGAGATAGAAATTATTGAAAAACAGAGAACCAAATGGATATTCTGTAATTGAAACATACAATGACTGAAATGAAAAATTTACCGGAGGGGCTCAACAGAAAACTGGAGATTCTAGAGGAAAGAATCAGTAGCTTGAAGATAGATAAATAGAAATTATCCAAACAGAAGAACAGGGAAACAGGACTGCAGTAAAATGAACAGTCTTGGAGATATGTGGGACAGTATAAATCATACAGACACATGTATGAGTCCTAAAGGGATAAAAAAGATGGAGAAATGGACCTAAAAATAGTCCAAGAAAAAATGGCTAAAAGCTTCCCAAATTTTATGAAAAACATTAATTTATAAGTCCAAGAAGCTCAATGAATATAAAGTAGGATAAATACAAAATTTTCCACATCTAGACACATGTAGTCAAACTTTTGAAAGCCGAAGAGAAAACCTGGAAAGTAGCAAGAGAGAAACAACTCAGCAGAAACAGGGAAAAAAAACAGTATGATACTTAACTGACTTCTCATCAGAGATAATACAGGCTGGAAGGCACTGGAATAAGATATTCATGTTGCTGAAAAAACACCATCAACCAAGAATTTCACTGAAAGGAATTTACATGGTACACTAAGAAATATTTATTTACCATAATAGAAGTCATTAAAGGAGAAATAGGGGAATAGCTCATCTACTGAAAGAGAAGGAGAGTAAGTATATGGACAAAGATGCATATTGCTTGGGGAGGTCTGAATGGCAGAAAGATGTGTGAGTTCTCTTCTCATTGCTTCTATTGGGGCAATCAGCTAAGCAGTAAGTAGGGAAGGAAGTGCTAGAATTTGAGGAGAAAGGAGAAGAGTGAAGTGTCATCTGGGAAAAGATAAGAATAAATGGAGTTGGGAATGTGATAGGATTTTGTAGTTGCACTAAGGATCCATTGAAAGTTAGTGACCATATATTTAAAGTTTAATCAGTCATCATGGTCCTGTGTTTTTCTCTAGCCAAGGTTAGATGCACAGGTATAGGCACAGAGGAGGGGAATGAAAGGAAGGTTATTTGAGATTATATGAAGGAAGTGAGTATCCTCATTGAAGATGGAATCTAAGCTGGATATAGAAGAAAATGAGGACGTGTTGGGATATTAAAGTCACTGGGCCAGAGATCCAAGGTGTTGGGGGAATAACATGAGCAAAAATATAGAAGTAGAAATAAGTACATAATAAGTAAAGTAAGCAGCTTTCTGATGTGGTAGATATGTAATAGGAACTAATAAAATTAGTTCAAGAATATAGACTCAGATGACACTTAGATACTTTCTCAACTTTGTTGACTAACAACCTGTGGTGGTAGTCAAGTTGGGCCTATCAGTCAAGACGGATGTCTGCCACAGTCAATAGCAAGCCAACCTCAATCGTGGAAGTCACCATGCTGAGAAAGTGAGCTCTACCTTCTCTCAGTCATACATAAGTCAAAGATCTTTCCATGGTCCACAAGGTCCTGAATCTCCACATTTCCTCTGATTCTTCTTTGGTGCTTTCAGCTTCAGCCCATTGGTCTCCCCAGTGTTCCTCATACATATCAGCCAAGCTGTGATTCTCCCTGATATTCCTAAACTCCTTTAAGTCTTGCGCACACAACATCTTCTTAGTTTCCTTCCCCTTCTCAGCTCTAACCTGACCCTATTTAAAACTGATACTCTCCCCTTGCCATCCTGCTCCTTGAAGGCACTCCTCATCCCCTTTACTTGCTTCTTCGTTTTCCGTTATACATAATAACATTCACAATAATCTACTGATATGTTTATTATCTGTTCCCTGGCACTAGAACATAAGCAGAGAAAAGACAGGGATATTTTTCTGTTTTGTTCAACACCTAAAAGAGTAGTCTGGATCCCAGCCAGACTACTCCCAGCCGCCTCGAGTAAATATTGATAGAATGCAAGCAAAATCAGCCACAAACTGGGACAGATTAGGCGATATACATGGGCATTGTTTCTAATTTATCTTGTTCACTGACCATGTGAGAAGGATACAGAAAAGCTGCAGGACCTAATGTATTCTGGAAAGGTGAGATTATGCTTACACTTCTATTTATAATCAAAATTTCATCCTTTTTCATATATGACCCTATCCTTTGCCCTTCTCTCCCCAATTTACTCCAAGGTAAAGATAACTAGACCAGTATTGCTCTACCCTACTATTTTTCTGTGGCTTTTCTCATGCAATGTCTTTAATAGAAGAAGAGTCCAACATGAAATTGTGATAGCCAGGGGTGGGCCTGTAATATCTCTGCTTGCCTGGATGGGGTTCTGTGTCTGAAGTGTCCTCACTTCATGGTCTTGGGAATATAAACAGTGTGCAGCCTCCTCTTCCATACCTTTTCCATTTTCTCTGAATGTCTTTTTGACTTGAATTGTTTCCAGTAACTTATATATTTATTTTCCATCTTTATCATAATAATCATAATAGAATCTCATTTGAACATAAAGTTTTTTTCTACCTTCACACTATACTAACTCTTGCTACACTTAGCAACTGACTATCCAGCAATAGAACCCATGCTACTAGTTTTTAAGACCAGTAATTTTAATACGTAGTTCAATATAGGTAGGAGCATGCATACCCAGCCTAGGAGAGGTGTCAGACATTGGACTCTTCATCTTATTGGAAAAAAGAGGAAGTCTTTCAAAACTGATCCAATGGTATGGAACTTGGTAACCTTTTTTTTTTTTTTTTTTTTTTAAGATTTATTTATTTCGGTGAGAGAGAGAGAAAGAGAGAGGGAGAGAGAAGGGGGTAGGGACAGAGGAAGAGAGAGAAACTCAAGCAGGCACCTCACTGAGCAGGGAGCTTGACAAGAGGCTTAATCTCATGACCTTGAGATGAGACCTGAGCTGAAACCAAGAGCTGGGTGCTTAACCTACTGTGCCCCCCAGGCGCCCCAACCAATGACCTTCTGAGATGTTGGCAAATATGGGCTGAATTGAAGAACTGACTGAATAGTCAGGCTAGGAAATGAGAAGTTCTCTTCTGTAGTTCTTGTGGGAGGAAATAAGAAGAGGCTGTGAAAGTTTAAGCTTCAGGTCCCCAAAGTTGCAGAGGCCCTTCCCAGAGCAGCCACAGGTATTTTGTCTTTGTAACTCTGATTTATTTTTCTTAGAAACCTACCGACGTTACAAAGGCTTCAGAGCTCTACAAAACGTGGATTTACCATTGGAAAGAAAACTTAAGTCTATTACTGGAAAGAAACATGGTTTTATAGGGGTCAAATCAGACAAATTAGAAAGCCCTCTTTTTCATATGTAGTAAAATACACACAACATAAAACTTCTCATTCTATTTTTATTTTTTTAAAGATTTTATTCATTTATTCATGACAGACACAGAGAGAGAGAGAGGCAGAGACACAGGCAGAAGGAGAGGGAGAGAAGCAGGTTCCATGCAGAGAGCCCGACGTGGGACTCCATCCCAGGTCTCCAGGATCAGGCCCTGGGCTGAAGGCAGCACTAAACCGCTGGGCCACTGGGGCTTCCCTGTCATTCTAATTTTAAAGTCTACCATCCCATGGCCTTTGGTACATTAACAATGTTGTGGCACCATCACCATTATCTGGTTGTAGGATATTTGTATCACCCCAACAGGAAACACTATACACGTTAAGCAGTCACTCCCCATTCCCCATTGTCTCTTGCCCTTGTCAACCACTAATCTACTTTCTCTTTCAGTAGAATTGCCTACTCTGAATATTTCATAAAAGTGGAATGATATAACATGTGGCCATTTTGTGTCCATGTCTGACTTCTTTCACTTAGCATGTTTTCAAGTTTTATTCACGTTGTAGCATGTATCAGTATCTCATTCCTTTTCATGTGGAAAGGTCTTTTAAATAAATGAGAGTTTTAGAAAGCACGTAGCCAACTGAATAAGAGAATTTCAAGAGTAAAATTTGAAAGAATGACTCAGATACTATGGGCAGAACTTTTCATAGTATTATACTGCATTCAATTCCCTGAGCCAGTGAACTGGAATCTACATGTCTTTTCTAGTCTTTTTGCTGATTTTAATCAAATGATCTTGACTGACTCCTAAGCTTTTTTTTTTTTTTTTTGACTCTTATACATTCTACTCAGATGTAATCCTTGTGCTGGGTGCCTGTCCTTCCCTCCTCCCTTTGTATGATCCCCAAGTACTGCCTTTCTCTTCTGGGTCAGCATCCAAAGTGCCCACTGAAGTTCCAAGAGAAAAAACTATTTCTCCCTGATTTTATTGAGAACATTTGAAAATAACATGTTCTTTGCTAAATTCCTGAAGAATATTTGAATATATGCTTTCATATTTAAGAACCTATGTATGTATACTACCACCAGGTGAGAAATAACTGCCAGGTTCACTAATGTTACCACTATGCCACCTATCTCTAATTTGTTATAAAGCATTGAGAGTATTTTGAGTAAGAGAGATTCTACATAAACAAAATTACATCCAACTTTTCCTGTTAGGAAGGGTAATTATTCTACCTAACTATAAAGCACTACTCAGTTTTCAGTAATTTATTTAGCATTTTGTTGACTCTAGTTTTAGTCTACTGTATTATAAGGGTCAAAAGATGCTTTATGTTTTATCTGAGGTGCCATACACAAAGTACTGCACCTACCATGCAAATAATGTCAGCAAAAGGTATCTGCTGCATTTCTAATAGGACAACCTAATAGCACCTGGTTTGAAGTTCCTTCACACTTTGCTTATCTCTGCCCACAACTGTGTCCATTTTCAGTGAGAGGTTAGTACAATCTTCATATTTATTCAAACAACAAAGTCTCTGAAAACATATCCATTAGACTTTGGATACAAATCATGGCCTATTTTAGTGTTCTTAGAACTTTAGTCTTCTGTATTTGAAACTTACTGAATGCTTTGGAAAAGCTTTCCATTCTAATGTCATATTTTAACATAATTTAGTTTTTATAACATTTCACTTATACTTAGTTTTGAAAGTCTCCTGTCTTGCTTGGGTAACACAGGTGTGATAATCAAATGAGCCTGCATCTGCTAGCTCATGCATTCCAAAGGAGTGAAAACTGTTTCTCAGGGGCAGCAAAAAATCTCAAACTTTTTGCATATAAATCACAGATATGCATACACTATATAAACAGATATGCAGTATATCCATGGTATTAAAATCTCATGGATAGGGCAATTAGGGAAAAAATGTGTAAAAAAGTACTTTTAGAGGGACAATAATGAAAACATTGGTCCAGCTCTTTCAGTTCAAAATAGTGTGTTGATATTCACTACCCATAGCAGGAAAGCCAAGGTCACACAGCATGTACATGGCAGGTTCATGCCTGGACCTTAGTGTTCTCTCTTCATTTCTGTGCTCATCTGTGGTGTAGTGACTTGGACTGGGGCTTGATGGCTCCTGCAAGGAAGAAATACCTTCCTTGCTACCTTTCCTTTTAGGAATGTTTCATACATTAACATAATGTTTGGCCCTCAAACTTAAGGGATTTATTCAGAGTTTCCACTTTTTGTCTAGTATGTGTGAAACCTATACCTCTCCTTTGTTCTAAACGGGCCACATATTCCTTCAGATTTACACAGGCCATGGATAAAGAAAAGTATAGAAACAGGGTTCAGGGGGTGGGGATTTGTTCTCATGATCCTCTAAATCACTTTGGGTCTGCAGGGTTAAGGATTACTTAAGTTTTGAGGTATTTGGCTTTTTGTCTGCTTTTCATCTTTCTCACCCTCAAGGTCTACTAAGTCAGCTTCTGATTTTGATAATATGATTCTGAGAAGCTACAGGTACTGCTCTTTGTATTCCTCTTTACAATGCTCCAAATATTTCTAAGCACTCCTCTTAAAGTAACTTAGATATATGTTAGTACCAAAACATTCATTAAAAAACCAAATCATTATTTCACCCTGAATGGCAGTAAGCATTGGTGCTAAGCTCACTCCTCAACTGAGGTCAGAAAAGGGGGCAGGAAAAGATATTTCTTGGAATTAAAGAACATATCTATTTTACATAATTTGAGAGCAAACAAATGAGTGTTCTAGGGGGACTGGTGTGATCACTGAAGGCCATTTCTGTTTTTGGAAGAGGTAGGAGAATAAGATGTGAACATCTGGTTATTGACTATCATTATAGTGTAAAATGTGAGGTACAACATGGAAGAATTGAGGCTGTAAAGGTCTGTGCAATGCGATCATGAAGAGGATGCATATGGGGAGATGAGAAATATGGGTTTTATTTATAGGTGAGCAATTCTTAAAACACCGTCTATGTTGCCTTCTGGTTTCCGTGAAAGTCCTTCAGATAACAGCCCAGGGGGCAAGAAGGAGTAGCCAATAGATGTGCCTCTCTACTCATTTCATTAGAGGAGCGCAGTCCATGTTTTTTTCCTCAATCTATCTATCTATGTATCTTCTATCTATCTATCTATCTATCTATCTATCTATCTATCTATCCATCTATCATCATCTATCTATCCATCTATCATCTATCATTGTTATTATCTATCTGTTATTTACTTAGCTTCTATATAAGAGGTCTTTGAAGAGGAGATCTACTGACATATATATCCCAGTGGACCATCTGGTTAATTTATTCAGCAGGAAACTGGATAGAGTGGTACCCCAGTTCTAGTGGGGTGATGGAGTTGGTGATTACGAATATTGCCAGAGCCAACTGTTAAATTTCAGGAATTTTGGGAAGCTGGTTGACATCAGGTTGGCAGTTTAAAATTGATGTGAAGCTTCAACTCACACTTGGGGTATTAAACCAGTGAATTCAGCAAGATGCTACACATCAGACTCTGCAGTTCCCTCCCTCTTGCATCCTTGCAAAGAACTGGTTTTTAAATGTTTGCTAGCACACCACTGCCAGTTCTCAAACTTCAGTGCACATTAGAATTACCTGAGGAGATGTAAAAATTCTAGTGCCTGGGTACCACCTCCAGAAATTTCAATTAAACTGGTAGAGGATGTCATATGGGCATCAGGACTATTAAAATATCCCCCGAAAGAACCCCAAGGAATATCACTGTTAAAGATGTGAATCCAAGAGGAGGAGGGATTTACAAAGACTGAGAAATGGGAGAAATAGAAGAAAAGACTACTACAGAAATCAACCAGTTAGAAAGTTTCCAGCTCCATAAGGTAGAACTAGACCATGGCAATAATATTTTCTGCCCTATAAAAACTTTTGAATTGTTAAAACGTTCTCACAGAGAGTGGACCACTTTCAGGGGAAATTTGGAAGCTGGATGGCTACATGTCAGTGGTATTGTTGAAAGCGGCCTTCATTGAAGGGGAGATTGGGACTGATAGACAATCTTTACACTAAAAAGATGCAAAAATTTAATGAGTATCTAATCAGGTACATGAGATTCTGCCATAAGTTAAATCAGATTCTGATTTAACTTATGGCAGAATCTGGTGTACAAAGTGATCTTGCTAAAAAAAAAGTAAGGAAAGAAGAATAACTATTCAAATCTTTAGGACTGCATGCTCTGGCTCCTTCTAAATACTTCTGTCCCAATGGCCATCAGTAAAGCCTTTTTCTTTGGTTCAATATAGTAACACTAGTGTCTTATGATCAGTTTTACTATCGTTGTTATTTTGTTTTTAATTGTGCTTATCATACAGAAGAATCTTCACCTCAATATCAAGACTAAAACTTGGGGGATCCCTGGGTGGCTCAGTGGTTGAGCGTCTGCCTTCAGTTCAGGGTGTGATCCCAGGTCCAGGGATCAAGTCCCATGTCAGGCTCCCTGCATGGAGCCTGCCTCTCCCTTTGCCTGTGTCTCTGCCTCCCCCGCCCCCTGCTCTGTGTCTTTCATGAATAAATAAATAAAATCTTAAAAAAAAAAAGACTAAAACTCTTTTAAAACATATCGAACTTTTATTTTTTTTATTTTTATTTTTTTAATTTTTTTTTCATATCGAACTTTTAGATGGTTATAAATGGCAGTTAATGATCTTAAAATTTGTCAAGGATAATGTCTATTTCAAGTGTGTTCAATACACTTTCCAAAACAAGCAAATGAGAGAGTTAAAATACTTTTATGTTAAGAATCTTAAAGAACTTTCCTACCATTTTCTACATTTACTTGATTTATTAATTTAAAGTTATGGCAAAATTATTTTAGATGGTCATTACTTAGTATTAATTGAAGTGAAAAATAAATCAAAGCTATTTCTATTCAAGAAAGGTTACTTGATTATGGTTTCCCAAAATAATATGTTATAGCAGTGAGGGAAGAATGCAAACACATTTGGCTTGAACTTGACTTGTTCACAGATTATGATATTGCTTAGCAAAGCAAAAAATTCTGAAATCTAGGTTGAAGTCATTGTTTTTTTTTTTTTTTTTAAACCCTAATGTAAATGCATCTGCACACATTTCAATTGCAGTCACTTTTCCCACAAATCAGCTTTATCAGCTCCATTAGCAGTTGAAGCTGATAAAAATCTGAAGCTGACTTCCTGCTGTTTAGTCTCCTAAGTGTCAGGAATAACATATTCTGTGTTACAAATGTCCCAGAGGTATACATGTCTGCTACTTAATGTTGCTATAACTTATTCTCCAGGATAAACATCTTCCCTTATGCTCATTAAAAATAGTTTTTAAAAATAGGAAATTGAGTAAAAAAAAACACTAATAAATGAACAACCTGATATAGATGAACTGCTAAGAACGGACTCGTCCCGTATTCAGAACTCCCACTGACATCAGACCTGGTTTGGCTTTTATTCACATTATTGTCAATTCACTTATTTTTACTTGGTCTTTTACATCATAATTGATAACCCTTGAATAATAAGACTAATTAAACATTATGACCCTAACAGGGACAATATGACCCTAAATAATTCCTTGTTAGTTGTTATGACGACTTATTTTCTTTCTTCATCTAAGGATATAGTCTGGTATAGATTCAAATTTTTTAGGTTAACTAAAAATATTGTTTTTTCTTTGAAAAATTTTTTACTCTTCACCGTACTAACTATAGATAACATGCAATTCTGTAACTGCTTAGAAAAACACAAGCCAAACAGAGTCTACTTGGCCAGCTATGTTCTTCCCTATTTATCTCAAATTTAACAAGTTATTTATTCAGCATCTCCTACATGCTGGGTGGATGCAAAGATTAAAACAGGAGCTAACCGTTAATGGAGACGGTAGATATAAACTAATAATTATAATTAGCACTATCATAAATATAGATCAGAAAGCCCAAGATTGATTGATTGACTTATTAATTGATTGTACTATTTTTTTTGAATTCACAACTATTATTTTTTTATTTTTTTAAATTAATTTATTTTTTATTGGTGTTCAATTTGTCAACATACAGAATAACACCCAGTGGTCATCCCGTCAAGTGCCCACCTCAGTGCCTGCCACCAAGTTACCCCCACCCCCCGCCCACCTTCCCTTCCACCACCCCTAGTTCGTTTCCCAGAGTTAGGAGTCTTTCATGTTCTGTCTCCCTTTCTGATATTTCCCATTTATTTTTTCTCCTTTCTCCTTTATTCCCTTTCACTATTTTTTATATTCCCCAAATGAATGAGACCATATAATGTTTGTCCTTCTCCGATTGACTTGTTTCACTCAGCATAATACCCTCCAGTTCCATTACTCAGCTATTAGAAACGACAAATATCCACCATTTGCTTCGACGTGGATGGAACTGGAGGATTGTCTGTACTATTAATGTGGGTTCAAGAAGCCCTAGAGTATGGTTTGTCTCTGGGATTTGGACTGCTTTAGAGATGAAGGGAGGGAGATGAAGAGAGAGAAAGAGAAGGAGCAAGAGCACCAGAAAGAGCTTTGCTCTTCCTGTTTCTTATCACCTTAACCTCTATCTCAAGACCTTAATAGAGAATCATTCTTTTTGTTCTGAGTCTTGCCATGTTACTAGAATTTTTAACTTGTACCAAATGTCTCATGGCATCATTTAGCATTCAAGATTCTAGGTCAGGGGCAGCCAATATAAATATAATCTGAGTCACATATGAAATTAAAAAATTTCCAGAATCTATGTTATAAAAAAATAAACAGATGAAATTTTCAAGAAAATATTATATTTAATTCAATATATCCAGAACATATCACTTCAAAATATAATCAAATATAGAAAAAAGATATTTTACTTAAAAAAAAGTCCAGTGTGTATTTTACACTTAGACCACAGCTCAATTCAGATTAGCCACATTTCAAGTGCTCAGTAGTTGCATGAGGCTCATGGTTATTGTGTTGGACAGCACAGTTCTAGACCTTTAACTCTTTAGGGCTCCCCTTTATCTACTTCATTCTGTGTGTGTATAAGAATCTTGACAATTTATCAGACAGCTTTTCTCAGGCTGAACCAGGTAAAGTCATTTTTTAATATCTCCTCAGGGGAACCAGAAAGCAACTCTGTGGGAGTTATATAGAAGGCTCAGTTGGTTTAGTTCTAAATTCTTGCAAAACTTGAAAGTTTTCATATTTCTTTTTCCAAGCTATGAGATTGCTCCAGGGACTTGGATGTGAGGGGAAGAAGAAAATTGATGTGTGAACTAGTCATATATATATATATATATATATATATATATATATGCGCAACAGTTATATAAATATATAATAGTTATATAAATATACAACTACTCATTATACATGCAATATAATGAATATATTGCTTTTGGTATCTATCTCCTTACTAAGATATAATTTTACATAATAAAATTCACTCATTTAAGATGTACAAGTCAATGGCAATTAAATAAGCAGTGACAGTAAAGCAAGAAAGGCAGGGTTCAAAGTGTTGTGGTCACCCTGCAAGAACAACTAATATCAGCTCCTGGGGGTGAGAGGCTAAAGAAGGTTTTAGAGGTAACAATTTAGAAACCAAGAGGTCAAGAAATATTATTTAATAGTGAGGGGAAAGGATGCCTGGGTGCCTCAGTCAGTTAAGTGTCTGCCTTCAGCTCGGGTCATGATCCCCGGGTCCTGGGATGGAGCCCACATTGGGTTCCCTGCTCAGTACTCCCTTGCCCCTACCTACTGCTTGTGATCTCCCCCTCACCACCCCCTCTCTCTTTCACACACATACTCTCTCTCTCGTGTTCTATAAAGCCATTGAGGGCTTTTTTTTTTTTAATTTAGTGGAATGAGCAGGCATTACTGAAATATTTTATAGTTCGTTGCCATATAAAAGGAAAATAATACCCTAAAACCTAGGGTGGTCTGTTAATATGAATGCATTGATCATAATTTTCAATATTGTGTGGTGTACCTATTTAATATGATAATTCCTCTTGCTTCTTTGACATTAGTTCAATTCAACAGATGAAAAGTTGTGTCCCAACCATGGAATACAGATGCTATGTTAATTGCTAAGACATGAAATAAACAATATCCTGAAACCATTTCAGTGGCAATAGTAGGTAGGCAACTAGGGAATTCACCTACAGATCTGTGTGGAAGTTCAGAAAGGGGACCTTAGCTCGGCCAACTAGCATCAGTAAAGACTTCAAGGAGATGACTCAGCCAAATCTTAAATAAAGAGTGACGTAGAATTCACCAGGGAGCAAGAAAAGTCTTCAAAGTCTGAGAACTCACCTCAACTACTTAAGTGCTGTATATCACTTTTATCTAAACAGTGTCTTTGGAAGAAAGAAGCAAAGTAAATTTATTCTCTTTATTGAATTATATGGAAGCTTTCAGAAGTGACTGCTCCACTCCAGTCCAGTCCATTTCACAAGAATATATAGAGAACCTTCTATGAGCCTTGCATTGGACTTATTTTCAAGGCTATTGAGTCCATAAGGCTATAACTACATTTAACCTTAAATACGTGGCTATTTTCTTTGAAGCTGTGTTGTGGGACCATTCTTCTAGTCCAAGAAGAATAGGTGAAGAAAGGAGCATGGCAGGCCAGCAACCATGGTTCTAATAAAAGGTGCAAGGAGGTTGGTGGTGATGACGGTGGGCATGTAGCGGGGGAGAGGTCAGATGGGAGGCCATAGGACTAGAGAACAGAAGTGGGAGAGAGAGGTGGGTATGTGAGGGGGGACTCAGAAATGGGGGAAGGAGAAAGGAAGGGAGTAGAGATTTTTTTCTTATACAGTTTGGGAGGTTGTTTTAGCCTAAATCCATGGAATTAAAATATTTTGTTCCAGATCTTACTAAAAAACCTCACATATCCTTATTCAAACTGGATACAAGTATAATTTCTAGGACCCTCTGTATCTAAATCAAATTGCGATTTTATTTCCTATCTTCCTCAATGTCAAAATTCAGTCAATAGAGTTTGGAAAGTAGGCATAAAATCTTATTAAACTGTGACATTGACTTAATCTGAGGCCAGCTCTCCTGGGTGGAACTTACGGGAGGTTTGGCAATTCAAGCCTCTCTACCTGGTCAAGACTCTCTATCCTGGGAAGGGTTGAAATGAATGTGGCAAAGCCACAACTGGTGCTGGCATTCTCCGCCAAATTTTTCTCCACTTGCTACACATATCTGCTCTGTTTGCTCCACACTCACCCAGGAGCTAATTTCTTGTGCACTGCAGCAGAGTGTCATCTGATTTAGCTTGACTCTGCTGTGCGGTTGGACTGCCACATTCCGAGGTAACGTGTAGTCAGTTATCCACATGTTTCTAAATACATAGGTGCTTGGCACTAAGTAAATTGGGTAAATTGATTTGTTGTTTGATCACTGAATCCTTTGGCAAACATGCACTTGTTTTAGTTTTTATTACCAATGACCTGAAGGAAAGTATATATGTACGTATATATGGTCTACTATTATTTATGTATATTTGTGTGTGTGTTTAATCACTTCTAGTTTTAATAAAATATTAGAATCACTAAAGATTTGATTAGTAGCATTTCAAAGCATTTCATTTTTTATAGAAAACACTTTATTATTATTATTTTTTTTTTTAAAGAGAAGGGGTAGAGAGGGGCAAAGGGATTGAGAAAGAGAGAGAATGTTAAGCAGGCTCCATGCCCAGCACAGAGCCTGATGGGGAGCTCAATCTCGTGATCTTGAGATCATGACCTGGACTGAAACCAAGAGTTGGACGCTTAACTGACTGAGCAACCAGGTGTCCCTATTTTATTATTATTATTTTCAGAAAGCACTTTTAGATGCTAAAGGTAAGGGATATGCAGGATATTTTTCTTCTCAGTCCCCTCTGGTCCATTCTTTTCCTCCTACCCCTTGCTCTGTGTCCAGGATGCTGACTTCTTCCCACTTTATCCCCCAAAATTCCCTGCTGGGTGGCTTCTGATTGGGTTTTGTTAATGCAAAGCACCAGCAAGGGACTGAAAGGTGGGAGCAGAGAAAAGTTAGGGTATTTCTTCCTCCTTGCTCTGGGCCACGTTTTCTGGAAGGTGTTACACCATCCATGACAACAGCTCCTGCCTGGCAAGGTCTCCTTCACAGCTCTGGTTCTCCCTGGGCTGCTGCAAACACAACTTCCTTCTCCTGGTCCCCAGGGGGCAACAGCCACTCTTCCTGAGATCTCCAGGTGCCTCCACCTTATTTCTTGGTTCATTTAATGTTCCAACACCTCAGAAAATAAAATTCATTACAGTGTCTTGAACTTCCTGAGTTGGATTTTGTTTTCTGCCACGACTCTGACTGATATAAGGGGGGTGTTTCCCAAAAACATACTTTCTGAATTTTCAGAAAAGAATCATGTATCATGCATTGAACCACAGGAAATCTATGATTTTACAATCAGTGATAGGTAGGAAAGGGCATGAGACTTGCTGTGATGAGCACTGGAAAGGGAGTGAGTGAGAGGAACTCACTTTGCGATCTCAGGCAAGCCTTTGGCCTAGTCCTGTGGGCTGTCTTCGTATTTGCGACTGAGGCCTGATTACCTGCTGCATGTAAATATCTCATTGGATGATTGCAAAGCGCACATGGGGCACAATGTGTGACTGCCATCTGAAAACTATGAAGCAGGAAGGCATAAAAGATGATGTAGTACTTCTACAGCTGTTGTCATGTCATACCATTGATCTCCATCCTCTCATACCCCTCTTGTATCTGCTGCTCTTGATGATTTGGGGTTTTCATGTGGCATTAATTAATGTTTCAATTTCTATTTTCATTTAAATTAATTATATTGTTCTAGTGGCCTAGTTTTTTTTTTTTTTTAAAGGGGGGAAGTGGGAGGGAGAGAGAGAAGCATGGAGCCTGATGTAGGGCTGGATCTCAAGATCCTGAGATCATGACTTGAGCCTAAATCAATAGTTGAATGCAAGATTCAGATGCCTAACTGCCTGAGCCACCCAGGTATCCCAGCTGGTGGTCTAGTTTTTGTGGCTGGATGACTGGTTTTAAAAATATCTGATGGATATTTCTGTTGGTTCTTGCTTCTACTTGCATATTTACATTTTAAGTCTAGGGACTTTGGGGCCTAGAGCAAGCTGTATAGCCTCTGGTGGGTTTCATTTCCTTGTGGATGAAATCACAGTAGTAACACCTACCAAACCTTCCTCACAGGGATAATGTAAAGCCATAATGAAAAAAATGGGAGCATTTTTGAAATCAATAGGAACAATATCATTACTATGAACTTCTTGGGTGTCAATATGAAGTACTGAAACGGGACTGGATGGTGTTTAGAGGTCCATTCAAAAATCAAAATTCTTTGTTTTTAAGAATATATATAGGTCCTTAAAGCCAAATGAAGAAAGACGATTTATGTCCCACACTTTAGCATTAATGCACATCTTACTTTGGCAACAGATGAAAGAGATAGGTCTTAGTGAAGAGCAGGGAACAAAAACTATGAAATAAAGATAGAGCAATGAGTCTGAGGATTACTGCCTTCCTATTATTATTTTTCTTCTCAAGTGAGTTTGTAGGGTTCACAATATTACTAAGTTATCTAATTTGGACAAACTTCTCTCCTCAAAATCGTACATGGCATAGCAGTATTTTGAGTCAATTAAATAATGGTTTCTCATTTTAGAGTAGCAAACACTTGATGCTATGGACCGAACTGTGTCCCCACTTCCACCCCATTCATACGTTGAAGCCCTAACCCCCAAAGTAACTGTATAGCAGTTTATTTTAAGAGGTAGTTAAAGGAAGTATAAGGATGAGGCTGTAATCCAATAGTACTGTGGCATTTAAGACAAGAGAAAGATCTCTCTCTCTGCTTGCATACACCGAGGAAAAGCCATGTGAGCACGTTGCAAGAATGTGGCTGTCTATGAACTTGGGAGACTGCTCTCACCAGACACTGACCCTGCTGGCACCTTGATCTTAGACTTCCAGCCTCCAGAACTGTGGGGAAATAAATTTCTGTTGTTTAAGTCATCCAATCTCTGTTCTTTTGTTATGGCAACTGGATCTGACTTACACATTTTAACAATCAGAGATTATTAACAAGTCCTGAAATCATTCACACTGAAGGAGACAAGATAATTAGGCATGACCTAATAGGAAAAAAAAGTCATTAAAACATGACTCACTAAACTCACTAAAATGTGAGTTTAAATAAAAAATGTAATTTCTCATACTTCGTTGTTAATTGTCCTTTCACATGAAGTATCCTCACTGATTTGTACTCAGTGTGGAAAAATCTGTTAAATTTTGTGGAGGAGTAAAATTTTTAGATAGTGATTTTATAAAGCTATCTAAATGTAATTTTTGATCAACCTAGCTTGGGTCAGTTTACAACAATAACTCTGACATCTAATCAGAAAAGCAGGATGTATGGTGGAAGGCACCCTGGACTGGGTACTGGCTGACCTTGTTTCTTCTTGTCATATAGCTGTGACTTTGAACAAGTCATTTATCCCTCATCTGTAAAAAGGAGCAGTACTTGAATGGTGTCTGGGATCCCTTTGAGCTCTAACACTTTATATATGTGTTTGCCAATGTGTTGTAAGTTTGCTGAACTTTAAGTAATTAGTCTGAAAGATGCTATATAGGCTGTTAAAGAATGCTGCTAAAACTGCTTATAAATGTAATGATAGGCAAATATATTCACTATGCTCTTAATTTGTCATGTGTTGTTTTCATTTTCCCAGCATAGAAAATAAAATATTGTGATTTTCAAATAACAAGACAAACAAGGTTCCTGATGGTAAAATGTGAAAATCAGTATACTGTGTAAACCAAGATTCCTTTTCAGAACATTTATGCAAATAGGACAATTTTTAAAACTTGCTATTCTAGAAACACTACACTAGGTGGAAGCAAAGAGTAAGCTAACATGTTAAAAGGTTAGAAAGTGATATTTCCTGAGGTAAAAGAACCATACTTCTCTGGATAGTAAAGGTCACTGAAATTATAGGTTACATTCCTTTTTAAAAGATGCTAATTAGAAGACAGCAAATAACACTGCCTATTTAAACCACTGAAATGATACCAAAGTGGGCCACTGTTAAAGCCTAATCTTTACCTTTCTTCTTAAAGACTCTGGTTGGTATCTTAAGAAATTAAATATTGAATCATTTCTCTTTAATTCTGGTATCTGATTGATCAGTAAGTATAATACAGTAACCAGCCAAATGGTGCTATTCATAGATCTTTTTTTTTAAATTTTTTAAAAATTTATTTATGATAGTCACAGAGAGAGAGAGAGAGAGAGAGAGAGAGGCAGAGACACAGGCAGAGGGAGAAGCAGGCTCCATGCAGGGAGCCCGATGTGGGACCGGATCCCGGGACTCCAGGATCGCGCCCTGGGCCAAGGGCAGGCGCCAAACCGCTGCGCCACCCAAGGATCTCTATTCATAGATCTTTTTTTGAGAGCTTACATGTTAAGCTTAGAGCATAAAATGATATTTAAAAAAATTTCTCTAAAGCATATACAATTTTGAATTCAGTGGTGGGAAACTTGCCTTATTGTATGTAATATTATATGTCACTTCTTTGAAGAATTGTTATTTCTTCTCCTTTTCAAAATTAATTGGGTCTTATAATTTAGTTTCTAAAATGTGCAATGATTTCTATGTTTAGGCTTGTAGGAAGTCAAAACTCAGTTTATTACCATAGTCTTTATGCAGAATGAATTGCTTAGAGCTACTCTTGAAATGCACTGCATGAAGAAGGAAAAGCCTTTTTATTCTAGAAAAGCATTTTGAAGTTGTTTGTGTAGGCAATAAATCACAAGCGATACATTATGTGCAATGATAATTTCTACATGATGTGTTAGATCAAATCCATTGCTTAGAGTATACGATGGCACCTTTGTTTGTGAAATTCCTAGTATAAATGCAAGGAGTACTAACCATTACTTAACAGTAGTGAAGCTGAAACTGAGAAAAAGACTGGAATTGAGATAACTCTTTTCTGGTGGCCATCAGTATAAGCAGCCCTTAACAACTTTTGTAACAGGGACAACCACTTAATCTCTGTTGGGTGCAGATTCCTGATCTCTAAAATGTGAAAGCAAGGTCAGATAATCTGTAAATTTCAGTGGTTACTAACTATGATTCTACTTGTTCTACTTAGGCCAGGTTATAATGAATAAACTGGATCTCTAGCATTAAAATTTATGTTATTAGCTTTGCTTGTTTCCCTATTTAGCCCACAATAGAAAAGTACGAATGGGAAATAAATGATATACGTGAAGAGTCTGGGGTCATCTCTATATTCTTTTGTTGATGCAGTCACTGATCACCGAAAGAACTGAGAAGTGAGATTTTCTTCCATCACCCACCACTACCCAGCAATGATGACAAGATGACCTAAGGGCATAAACCAAGATAGTTCATGTGGATATTTTGGGTTGACAACAGCATGAGATACTCAGGGCATAAAAATGCATGTGTTGCAAATCTTTGGGCAACTTAATTTGGAGGCTCAAATCTCATATCTGTATAACGAAGATATCAATGGCTTAAGAAATTAGCAAAAGATGCAAATGTTCACTAATATGTACTGTGTGTTAGAGGGAGAATTTCTGGGAAGTGTCAAATATCTCTGAAAAAAAAAAAAGTATGTTTCTAGACAGAAATAGCAACTCAGCAATTTATTCATGTTATCCAGGTCTAAATGTCATCACTCCTGTTCATCAGCAAGAACAAGAGAAATAGAAGAAAAATGTAATGTCATACTAAAGAAAATGAGTACAACTTTACCCACTCTAGGCAATAGCTAATTCTGAAAATTCTAACATGAAAATTCAACAAATTAGGCTCATTTTGCAGGCTTGTACAAAATAGAAGTTGTAGTACCTTTCATTTGGTATTCAAGTACTTTCCCATATTTCTAGTATCTCGTCATGGTACTTTACCCACATGGATCATCCTATCAGCATGGGCTTGTCAACAGGTACATAATTCTTTCAAGGTTCCCCTTAACTGTCACCTTTTAAGATGTCTAATTAAATTCTATGGAAATTGGGAATTAATCTAGTCAGTCATATCCTTAACTTTCAATCACTCCAGAAAAACGTCACAGAATGAAAGAATCCTTACCACATGCTATGACAAGCCATACAAAGGGAACAATTGGTCTTTTCTTCTTAGATTATAATGGCCTAGCAGGAAAGGCCTTTAGCATTTTTATTTTCTGTACAGTTGTTCATTTCATAGCATACTGTATGTAGAAGTTAAATATTAATATCACCGGGGACTTTCAAAGTGCATTTAATGGACTCAGCACGTCTTAATATCTAGTCTCTCAGAGCTCTCAACAACACGTCTAATGGTGGTTACTCTTTCTTCATTATATGAAAGACAGAAGGTGAAGGAATGGAGAGAGTAAGTGGCTTATAAATGATTATCAGTGGAAGAACTAGATTGAAAATGTGGGTCACATTTTGACAGCCCAGAAGCTAACTCACAGCTTTTCGGGTCAGCATTGATGTCTATGACAGTAATAACTTCACAGTAATATCATGAATATCATTGAGTGCTTAGTGGTACTGTGTCTTGTAATGCATCTGGAAGCACTGGATACTTAAAACATAAGGAAGTTACTTATTGACCACATTATTATCGTGTACAAATTGACAATGTTAATAATGACCTATATTTGGGCAGAAGATGTGCCTTATACTTTATAATTCAGCTATTATTATATTTGTACTTAGCTCAGTACTAAACAAAACTGAATTCCAATAAATGTTTGTGGATCCATTCAAAGAGCTTTTAAAATATATGACCTTTCTTCATTTCACAATTTCTCTTTGCAAAAGACTGAGTGGGTAGCATTATACCAATTTGCTGTGAAATAGACAAAGACTAATAAAATGTATGGGCTTTAGAGTCAAGTAATGGATTCTTAGCTTGGTTCTGCTCTTACTAACTGTATGCGCCTCAGTTTTCTCAACAGAGAAGTAGGGATATTAAATTCAAACAAAGAATCGTTGTTGAGAATGAGATTATGCATGTAATTCTAGACTAGTCTGAGGTTATCGATCAGGGTCCTTCAGTTAAGAGGCAGAAGTGAGATTTGAGCTCAGGTCTCATGATTTTGGGTCATATGCTCTTTGCATTAAGTCAGATTTAGGCAAAAATCTACCATTGCGTCATAAGCCATGCCCCAAGCACCTGACAGGCTTTGAAGATTTACTATTACTTTGCCTTACGGAAGCCTAAAAAGTCATGACCATAAAACAATTAGTGATTCTGCTGATCTGGAAACAATGTCACCTGAATTGAGATGGATTTTACTTTTTCCTTTTCTTCCCCTGTGGGCTGAGTGTGGTTGAGCTGTTTTCTGAGATGGCATTTCTTAGCTATCACTTCGGTTCGATATTCTCTATCCCTTCTGTGGCTAGAAATACCCAACAGCTCCTTCACCTTAATTCTGTCATATTATCGGTGTGTCAAAATGGAAACCAGTTGCTGCAGAGTCTCTGGCACATAAGGTCATTAAGTAGAAGCCAGAAGCAGAAGCTAGGCTTCTGGCTAGATAGAGGGCACTGCAAACCGCTGGGTGTGAGATGGCTGTGTTGGGTAATGTGGAGGTAATGGCAAAGAACCAGTTGTTTCTGGTTGTGACTGTTCAGGTCACCTTTATGCAACAACCTACAAGAGAATAAGAAAATTGTTACATTAAACTGCCCAGACTTCTGTTCTTTTAATGCTCAGACTGGTTTCTCTGCTGTGGACTGATGCTTCATGCATTTTCCACTAATTTAGGAAAGCAGTGTGGCATATTGAGACAAGCACAGGTCTCTGAGGAGCTGTGTGACTTTAAGTAGGTCATTTACCCTCTCTGTGTCTTTTTCACAACTTCATGATGGGGAATGATAAGAATATAGAAGCTGAGAAGATCAACTGTGTTGACGTGTATGAAATGCTTTGAAAATTTAAGTGTCAGATGATGCTGGCTTATAAAATGATTTTTATTACTAGCAGAAAGAGGAGGTTTCTATTGTCTTATTTGGTTAAGCATGCTCCATGACTCTCCTTTAGTGCTAATTGCCTACAAAATGAGTTTCATGCCTTCCCAGAAAAAAAAAAAAAAGATATGATCTCCTCTGATTTTATTCTCCATATTGTTCAGGATTACACTAGAAAATAAACCCCAAGGGCGCCTGGTAGTTGGTTAAGCATCTGACATTTGACTTTGGCTCAAGTCATGATCTTGGGATTGAGTCCCTCATGGGCTCTGTCCTCATTACAGAGTCTGCTTGTCCCTCTGCCTCTGTTCCTCCCCCAGTTCATGCTCACTCTCTCTCAAATAAATAAATAAATAAATAAATAAATAAAATCTTAAAAAAAGACAAGAAAGCTCCGTGAGGGCAGGCATTTATTTTAGTATTTCTGGTTCTGGTTCATGGATGTGTCCGAAGTGCCTATGATAGTACCAGGCATACAGCCTGTGTTCAGTGACTGTCACATGACTGATTTAATGCAGGAAGTCACAAAGATCTGCTGTTTCTCACTTTTCAACTGAGTGTGTGTGTGTGTGTGTGTGTGTGTAGGCAAACCAGATAAAGCTTGACATTAAGCGTATTTCCTCACATATATTCCATTTTCACCTTAACTGGTAAACATTTCACCTTCTGATTTCTGATTTGGGGTCAGGTATCGTCTGCTTAAAAACATAGTTCCTCCTGACATTCCAATTCAAGTCACAATTCAAATCCCACTAGTTCTGGTTGCTCCCGGATCAACACATTAGTTGCACTCAGCTTAATAATACCCTACCAAGCCCTGGCAGTCTTACGGAGATACACAATTACCAAAACCCACTGAGGAGGCGAGCACATTCCAGGAATCACTAATGGGATTTAAGAGGTAGCAGTGACAATACAATCAGTCTTTAAATGAAGAATTTCTTATGTCAGAGCTAAATCCAGTCAAAGAAGCAGGGGGCAGTTTTATGATTTATAACAAATCCACAAATGCATCAGTGGTAATATGAAGCTGGTTGAAACACTGAATGCTCGATTCCTATTGAGTCCTGGGAAGGACACTGCCCGGATGTATGCAGGGAAGCAGAGTGGGTCAAATGGGATCCAGGAGTATGTCATCAATAATGTTTACTGATCTGTTATTTAAGGAATTTTAATGAAAATGAAGTCAGATGAAGTGAACTGTTTCTAATCTGATTTCACTCAGTCAAGCTAAGCCCTTCTCTACTAAACTAAAGCCCAGGGAATCTAACAAAAAACAAATAAGTAGTGATCAGTAGACTGGAGGAAAGCTGCAGTCTGCAGGCCTGTGTCAGCTGCTAATTTCATTTGAGTCCTTGATTCACACATGCCTCAAGACTTAGAGCTGTTCTTTCCCCAGAAGAAAAAGCAACTGCCGGAGCTTTTGCTCTTCTTAGGTCAGAAAGTATAAACATGTCAAGACTGGACTTGTCATCGAAAGGTATAAGTATTCTTTTCATCTCTTAGAATCATTTGCTTCTCCAGGTTACTAAACCCAACATTTTGTATAAATAAATTCAGGATGATTTTAGCATGATAGCATGCCTTGGAATCCTAAAATCCTCTCAACCGCTTAAAAAGGGAGTTCCGTCATCTACTATTACTATTAATTTTTTGCTCTGTTCAATATTTTATCAAAGTAACATGCACATAGGGTAAAAAATATAGTGGAATGAAGGACTTCTAATGAAAGAAAGCAGTTCCTTACCCATCTTTTCCTAACTCTTGTGTTCATTTCCCAGAAACAGCAGCTTTTTTGGCTGTTTTTAGTTCTTCTGGTCTTTTTCTCCTATTGCATGATTATAGTGCTTCTTGGCTAATCAAATTCAGACTTGATCTATTAATTTCTTGCTAGGAAAGAGTTTAGTTATTTTAAACCACTCTTTCACAATATTTGTACCTTACATATGACTCATCCTATTAGTAATCTTTGTGTCATCGTATTATATGCCTAAATCTATGTTTCTTTACATATCTAATTTACTCAGTATTTCTCATCTTCCTTCTCTGATAGTTTAAAATGTTCACACCCTGCTCCCTTTGCGCCCCTCCACCCTCACTCCTGGCCCCTGGCTCCTGTCAATTCCACCTTTACTTTAAAAGTGTCAAGGTTGATTACATTTGTATTTTGTTTTGTAACCGTGTTTCAGTGTTATATATTTTCCTGATGGGCAACTTCTAAAAATTGGAAACCAATGAACACTCATTACATCACTATTATCAAAATGTGTTCTCTGCATAGATTAGTAGTGTGCTAGGATTACGGTTCCTCCTATGGAGGGCCAGCTTCACAATCTGTTCAACTAACATGTCAGATGTGTCCTCATGATTCAAAAACAACAAACAGATTCTAAACAACTGTTTTTGTATCTGATTGTCAAAGTAATGTTCATTTGACATATAAAAATGCAAAGAAAAAAAGTCTAAAGAAAAATTTTAAAAAGGTCCATAAAGGTAGGTGAAAATCTTAACATGGGTTATTTCTAAATTTGATTTTTTTTCTCTATTGAAACAGCAAATGGATGAGTCAGACTGATCACTTCAATACTGTTTCAGGGCTCGGCAGGGAAGTAGTGGGTGTTCTTAGTAAAGGCACATTTTAGAGGCTTCTTTGCCAAACCCTACAACCAACTCCTTTATCTTATTCCTACTTCACTGTAAAGATGAAAACTATTTGATTGAGCTCCTAAACACACTTGATCAGCATATCAACATTTCTTTGTGTCTTTTTAAAATTTTATTTTTATTTATTTCAAAGATTTTCTTTATTTATTTGAGAGAGAGAGAGCACAAGTGAGAGAGCACAAGCAGGGCGAAGGGCAGAGGCAGAGGGAGAAGCAGACTCCCCGCTGATCAGGGAGCCCCACGTTGGCTCGATCTTAGGCCCCTGAGATCGTGACCTGATCTGAAGGCAGATATTTAACCAAATGAGCCACCCAGGCAACCCTCCTTGTGTCTTCATATAATTTTGTTCGTTTTCTTGCTGTTTCAAAGAAAGGATGTTCCTTCTTTGCCTTGTTGGGCGTTATCAAGGTATTCTCCGAAATGATTTTATTTGATGAGTGAAAGGGCATGCTTTCAGTCATTCACCTGAGGCAGGAGGCATAACTGGGTCACCCAAGATGAGCTTCCTTATGGAGAAATCTCTGTCACCATGAACTTGGTGCTCTTCACTCTCACACTTTTTTAAAGAGGAATCTGCTTCACCAAATGGCTTCCTGATCTCTAGTCACTATGCCATCCAGGTTTCTGTGGTCTCCACCCTACAAATCTAGTTCCTTGCAAGTCACAAACTCTTAAGAACACAGTATAACATCTCTTTCCATTTCTCGTCTTCTTTCACTGCACTGTAGTGTCCATCGTTGGTGCCTACAGCTTCTTCCTCACATTCCTTTCCCTTTGTTTCTGATATTTTGCTCTTCTAGATCTCCTATTTCCTTAGTCAGCTCAGACTGCTATAACAAAGAACATAAACTGGGAGACTGAAGCAATAGAAATTTATTTCTCACTGTCCTAGAGGATGACAAGTCCAAGATCAAGGTGCCAGGAGATTCTGTCTTTGGTGAGAACCCTCTTCCTGATTTGCAGGCAGCCACCTCTTGCTGTATCTTCACATGGCAGAGGGAGAGGTCATCTCTCTAGTCTCTCTTATACGGGCACTAATCCCATTTCAATGGCTCCACCCTCATGACCTAATGACCTCCCAAAGGCCAAATACTGAAGTCCAACTTCACAAACTCCATTCAAACTCACATATCAAATAGGTTTGCATGACTCCAAGCAACAAACATTTCTTTCTAAATAATTGTTTTGTACCTCCAATATAATCACATTGGGGATTAGGGTTTCAACTTATGAATTCAGGGTGTGGGGGTTGGGAACACATATATTCAGTACAGATCATCTACTTGAGATGGCTCCTTTTTCTTTTCTACTTCTTTTTCATTCTTTTCTACTACTCATTCTGTTCCCTTCCTACAGCAGCCAATGCAATTCTATAAAATGCTTGCTCTGCTTTCCTCTCTTTTTTGCTTCCTTTCAGTAATTACACAGTTCAACCTTAAGCTTTCCATGGTTGACCCCCCAGTTCATGAGTTAGCCCTGAACATTGTTAACATTTGCATCTGCTTCTGGATATTCCCATTTGAATGTTCATTTGACTCCTGAGGACAAAATGGCCCAAACTGAACTCATTCTCTTCCCTCTACTTCCTGTAATTATTTCAGCATTTTAGTTACCTGGTTCAAAATCCAATAATCCTCCTCCTTTACACCTTCCCTTGGCTCCCTGCCTTCTGTGAATTTTTCAGTCCTGTTCTTTCTATCTCATATTACCTGATGTTCTTTCTTTTCCTCTCAATGTCTACTGTTGCTTTGTTTTCTCTCTTCTGGTTCTAGAAACAATTCTTCTAGTATAAAGGGAAGAATGCTGTATGTGAAGGCTTGAGAGACAAAGCATCTCATCCTGTGATATAATGTTCAGTCCTATCTTGATCATTTTATTAACCACCTACCTGCTTTCTCCCTGGGCTCTTCCAGAAGAACCGTTCCACACCCTTTCCTTATTCAAAAATATACATTTTCCCTATCACCTAATTAATAAAATTCAAGCTCCTAGACTAGTATTTACATCCATATTTAAATCTTGTTTTTTACTATGATATCAGAAATAATTTCAGTAGCTGTCTGTCTTTCCCTTCTCAACTCCTCACCCAGAATGGAAACTGTCTGAAACAGAACTTGTCTGCTTTTTGGGGTGCTTAGTATGGAGGCTGATACATAGTATGCTCCTAGTATTTGTTGAGCAAATGATTGGATAGAATTGTCCTCACCTTATGCTTTCTGGCTTCCATGCCCCTTTAGACAGCATTCACATTATTAAGTGCTCCCTGTTATGCACTATATTATGTTCTCCCACAATTCATATGTAGAATTCTTAATCTCCAGCACCCCAGAATGTGACTATATTTGGAGCTAGGGCCTTTAAAAAGGTGATAAAGTTAAAATGCGTTGTTAGGGTGGGCCTTAATCTAGTCCAACTGGTGTCCTTGTGGAAATTTGGACATAAACATAAAAAGAGAAATGAGGGATCTGTATGCATAAAGGAAAAGCCATGTGAGGACATAATGAGAAGGCTGATCTCTGAAAACCAGGGAGAGAGGCCTCAGGAAAAACCAGACTTGCAGATACCTTGATCTTGAATTTGTAGCCTGTAGAGCTGTGAGAAAATAAATTCTGGGTGTTTAAGCCACTCAGCCTGTGGTATTTTGTTATGGCAGTTCTTACAAACTAAGACGTACTCTTGTGAGATACTCTCTTAAACCTTCTTTGGATAATAAGAATACTGTGATATAGATACTTATATGATTTCCAGTTTACAAAAAAAAAAGAAAATGAAAGCAGTGAGATGTTAATAAATTTCCTGATGCTCACACTGGCGGTATTTGGAATGCAGGCAACTCTACTCACGCTGTTTCCTCTCCTTGGATCACCTTTCCCTCATTTCTAAACATTCAAAACTATCTGTAAAGCCAGAGGAAATGACCTTTCACTAAATTCCTGTACTCTGGCTCTGAATCTGCATTCCAATAATTATTCTTTTGCTTTATTTTCAGCTCCAACTTTATTGTAAGTACCCTCTGGGAACCTGCCTAAGTCTCCAGGACTGGGGCTCTGCATTATTCATCATAGCCCTTTGACATTAAACCTGGACCCCTTCTGGGACTAGAGTCTGTCTACATACCTGGGGCCTGGCTACTGGCTGACAGGTATCCCTGGTGATAAACACACACCAGTTGATGTGTGCTTATGAATTCACTTGTCTCAAAATTCCACGTTGCTATTCCCTGTCAGATGCACAGGAATCTCCACTAGCTTGGTATTGATTACATTCTGGGAACACCATTGTATATATTTTACTATAGCTTTCTTTTTCTTCCCTCTTATAGCTTTCATATATAGTGTTCTACCCTTTATATGCATTATTTTCCCCCAGAATCAGAAGCTGAGTCTCTCCTAATGCCCCAGGCTTACCATAAATAGCTCTGCTTCCATGTTTCTGATTATTTTAGGCACAGTTATCATTAAGCAGGCAATATCCAGGCATGAGCTGTGATAGACAATTCTTAGGCTATTGTCAATGATCCATTCATTCATTTATGCATGTATTCATTTGTTCTTTCATTCAACCACCTTAGAATTTTTCATATTTCAGTCACAATACCAGGTGGTAGGTTCAAAGTCAGTTTCTTTGATTTGATACTAAAACAACTACAAGCTTTTGATGCTATTAGCAGCTTATAAGAAATTTCCCCAAAGTAACCTACACTAAAATGTAATTTGAAGACATGTTACTGATGAGATTCAAGTGTCTTTCCTCCATGTCACCAGGCATCTAAAATTAAATCAATGGAAAATAAGCTGCAAACAGGGAAATTGGAACATGTCATAAGGATAAGTTAAATGAAGGAAAGTGATGGTATAAAGAGAAGGGACAACTGAAATTTCTGAGGATCTGGAAGGAATATTGAAAAAGGAACCTGTTGAAAAGGATCAGATTAGTGCTACTCCAGGTACTATACCCGTGAGACAGAAATTCCAGCCAGTTCTAGTATTAATAAAGGGTGGCATTCTAACAGAATAATTAAATGAGTGTAGCAAACGTTTTTAAGCCACCATGATATGCCAGAGAATTTGAGGTGTACAAAGGACAGGTTCCTGTCCTTAAGAAGTGAGGGAAACAGACATATAAAACCCTACCCCTCCTGGGGGTAGGAATGGAGCTAGCGCAGCTGTTGCTACTCTTGATGACATCAGACACTGTCAAGACCCAGATTTCTTATTTTCCTCTTGTAATGGGCAAAATACCTGGTACAATTCTCAGAATTCCCCCTTAGCTGGGAAACCAAAGAGACCAATCTCTTTTGATAAGTGAGGGGAACTGTGCTGGATATTTTATATTTTTCTTTCCTTGGTCTATGCTTCTATTTGCCAAGAAGGCTGACCTGTGTGAAACACATCAGGCTTCCTTGCCCTTGGGCCATTAAGGGCTGCCCTAGGGAGATCAAAACAAAGGAGAAAATGAAGTTTGAGTATCTCTCCTGGACTTCTTTTTTGTGGGTCCAGGTAAAACAGGTTCTATCCCTTAAATGAGCTGCCCTCTTTCCTCTTTACCTATCTTTCCTTCCAGATCCACATTGCTTCACCCCTGACTCTCTTCGGCCTGGGGTGGTAACAACTATCTTATAAATAGCCCTGGGTTCTTCACATTCCTTATGATTCCCTTACACCCTGGTCATATTTCTGTATTTATTTATTTAAGAAGATTATGTATTTATTTATTCATGAGACACACACACACAGAGGCAGAGACATAGGCAGAGGGAGAAGCAGGCTCCCTACAGGGAGCCCGATGCTGGACTCCATTCCAGGCCCCCAGGAACACGACCTGAGGCAAAGGCAGACACTCAACCACTGAGCCATCAGGTGCCTCATAAGTAGTTCCTTTATTAAACCTGCATGGAATTATCCCAATTTGAGAGTGCATTCTTCCTTCTTGAAACTCACTTGATTCAGGAAGTAATCAAAAAGACTAAGGAAGACAGGACAGATGCGGAACCCTGAACCTGATGACTGGACAAGGTGGAGAGGGTAGTCTAGAAAGATAACAAGCCCTGTGACTCAGTATCCTGCAAGTCCCCAGGGTTTATTCCTGGATGCTGTTTTTGGAAACTGTTTGGGAGCCTGGAACACGAGGGACTACCATTCATAAGGCTGAAAACTAGCAGTGCCACTGGGTTCAGTGCCTGGGGTTCCAACTTAACTTCAAACCCCTCTGAGCAAGAGCTCTCAGTGTTCTGGGATAACTTAAGCCCTTGAACAGAAGGTTGCAAATGGCATCCACTTTCAGAAAACAGACGGAAGCAGGAGAAGTAAGATATGGTCTCAGTGGAGAGGGAATAACCTTACTGTGCTAAAACAGAAATGTGTTCCAGGTGTTAAGAAAGCAGGGCTTTGTAAAAATATTAGGAAATGCCAGGTTAGCAACCATAATTGGTTTTAACATTTAAGGATGACATTGGTCAATTGGTCAACGATTCAAGCAGCTCTGTTGGGCATGGGCAAACTAAAGTTATTTTCTTTAACACATTTTCTAAGACAGCTTAAACTTGATAGAAGTATTGAAATGTGGTTTAATCCTCTTGGTTGAAAGAGGAAATGAAAGTGATCTTGAAGTGATTGCAACATACACTACTCACTTTGTTTCCCTCAATTACTCTCCAATGCATCAGGG